>NC_058133.1:248403499-248421797 GCF_016433145.1 Gracilinanus agilis | reverse complement strand
GCCTGGATCCAATCAGCCCTAGAGGAGGGAAGAGTAGGAGAAGTGGCATCCAGGATTCAAGAGACCCTGGAAGCATCAGAAAACATCCCACTGAATATTGCTGTGACAGGAGAATCTGGGTCTGGGAAGTCCACTTTCATCCATGCCATTTGAGGAATTGGGCATGAAGAAAAGGACTCTGCAAGCACTGGGGTGGTAGAGACCACCATGAAGGCTACTCCCTATGAGCACCCCAAATATCCTAATGTGAAGCTCTGGGACTTGCCTGGCATTGGGACCCCTGATTTCTGTCCTGAGACTTATTTGGATCAAGTGCAATTGACCAATATGATTTCTTCATTATCTTTTCAGTTTCAAGATTCACAGTCAATCATGTGAAGCTGGTCCAGAAGATAAGAAAGATGAAGAAGAAATTCTACTTTGTTTGATTCACGGTAGATAAAGATTTGGAAAATGAAAATGTCCAAACCCAAGACTTTCTCTAAAGAGAGAGTTCTGCAAATAATGAGAGATTACTGTCTGAGAAACCTCCCTGATGAAGACATGAGTGAGGCATGAGTCTTCTTAGTCTCTAACTTTCATCTATCTGATTATGACTTCCCAAAGCTGGAGGAAACACTAGTAAAGGATCTCCCAGCTTGCAAACAACATGTTTTTTTGTTGGCCCTGTTGCAAAACTAAATATTTTGTATATATTTTGTATAAATGTCTACTGCAGATATACATACAAAGGATGGTGGGACAGAGAAAGCAGAAGAGAGAGAAAGAAAAGGGAGAGGAGAGAGAGAGAAAAAAGAGAAAGAAAGAGGAGGGCACGGAAGGGGTAGGGGGAGGGAAAGGGACAGAGAGTGGATGAAAGCATTCCTTTTCCCCTTTGCTTTTCCTTTATGGATTTTTAGGCTAATCTCATTTGGAGTCATTACATGTCACACTCAAGAGGCACCATGATGCTTAGCAACCACTGGAGCTCTGTGCTGAGTGCAACACCAACAGGAATTGATTTCTGAAATCTTAAGAGAAGAAAATGAGAGATTAGGAGCAATTTCACCACATAAAGCAGCCATTAGCTATGGAGAGATAAAGAGATTCAAGACAGTCTAATGATAGAAAAGTCACTATGAGGGCAATTAGGAACAACAGGTAGAAGAAAATGGAAAAATCCTGTGTTAAATGAGGTTTCTTAATCTCTCTCTATGTCTCTTTAAGAGTCAGGAAAGAGAGCAGAAGTCTTTTCTAAGTAAGAGTTAGCTAGAGCTGAAGATTCTGTTACCTAGGAGATGAGACAGCTAAGGAGAGAAACAATTGAGAGTTTGGGGTCTTTTTCCTCTGGATTTCCTAGGGAGTAGGAGGTCTGTCTTGATCTCTCTAAGTCAAGAGCAGTGATGAGCAACCTTTTAAGCTCGGTGTGCCAAAATTTGCCAAAAAACCTAGCATCTCAGGTGGTGTATCACCTCAAGAAAAAAACCATAATTCTGTGATATTAATAGCTTAAATAACAAAAATGTATAATTGCAATCTATAACTGTATTTAATAAACCACAATAGGTAAATTAATATATGTAGAATTGTCATCTAGAGTGCACAGAGTGTCTACACTACACTACAGCAAATGTTTCATCCTCGGCATGCGGCCCCGTACTTCTCTATATGGGGCCACATCCGGTGGACAAAGCTCAAAACCAGAGAGCAGATGGAGGAGGTAAGACAGATGCAAAATGACATAATAGAAATCAAGAATAACAGTAAAAAAAGATAACAAAGAAAGAGGAGGGGAACAGAGATATTGTTACAAGATCTAGAACACACACAGTAAACTTGTTAGTAAACAGCGATGCAGGAAACAAAGAATGCAGAGTGACAGAAATTAACAGTGAAAAGCAATATTTCTCAGCACAATCCAAAAACAGCACGACAGGAAAAACCACAGCAGAACCAAATGAAAGAAAGATCCTATAGTGTTCTGGGGATTCTAAAGAGAAAAATGCAGAATGGTCCAATGGGGAGGAAAGTGCAATATCTCTGAACATTCAAACAAACAGTCCTCCAGGAGACATAGTAGATGGGGATCTTAAAACAAAAGGGAATTTCAGTGATGTAATAAGATCAACACTGAATCCTAATATCAAAGAATTCCAGCTAGTAACATCTGTAGGGATAATGGCAAGCAAAGACATTAGTCCAGCATTCCCAAGTCTCCAAGCTTATACAAGTCCATTACAACCTGTAATTGGGTTGCAATCTGAATGTGTAATACTGAATGGATTGCACAGTGAGGGTGCAAGCCAACAAAACATAGTAGAAGCTGATAAACATCATATAATAGCAGAAGAGAGAAACTGGGAGATGGAAAACTTAAAATAGCAAGTTGCTGAGTTCAATCCTGCAGAATCTCTGTGACCTGTGAACAAAGCAACCAGCATCATGTTTTCCCAAGGTTTCCAAACTCCTTTAACTCCTTCAACTATGTCAGTCCTAATGCTGACAGCAGACTGGAAGGGAATGTATAGTCCCCAGTACATCTCCTATATAGCTCAGGGCCACATGAGGACTGTAGTGCAAGATCATCAAATGCACCCATACTCTGTATCTAACTCTGTGACTGGTGGGCAGAGCATGTACAGGAAAGCTAAAGATTTTTTGCCCTCCCAATGTTTAATAGTCAAGGCAAATACAGAAGAAAGAAAGGATATAAATAATAGTGAGTTATTAAACCCATAAAAGAGATTGGCACAACTCCTAGGACAAAAAAAGTGAATGTGGATATTGATCCAAATGAACTAGAAACTAAATGTATGGGGTGTTTGTTTTAAATTCAGGGAAGTGTCTAGCAGACTCCCTTATGGACACGTGGGAACTATGAAACTACATTTCCCATGATTCCTCTTGTAAAAATGGAGGCAGACAGGAAGCGTGATGATGTAAGAGAGGGTATAAGACTCCTGGAGGGAGGATGGGCTTTTTTTAGTTACCTGGTGTGGGAGATTCGAAAGGTAAAATGGCTGAGGCGGCAGTTTGAATACTTACAGGCGCGTGGCCTAATGATTTGTCTCGATCAGCATGGCTTTTATTAAAATACTATTCTCCCTTATAATCTCAGCCTTTATCATTTTTAATCTTAACAGGGGGAATGTGGAGCAGACTGTAGCAATGCAGACACAGTAGATCACTGTTTCCCAAACTTTTTTGGCCTACCACCCCCTTTCCAGAAAAAATATTACTTAGACACCTGGAAATTATTATTTTTTTTAATTTAAAAGCAATTAATAGGAAAGATAAATGCACCTGTGGCCATCACTGCCTCCCTGGATTGCTGCAGCACCCACCAGGGGGCGGTGGTACTCACTTTGGGAATCACTGCAGTAGATGAATGGGGTTAGAGCAATATTGGATTGCTAATTCCAATGATGGAGACTTTTATACCTCCTGAAGGAAAATATCCACATGTGGATAATGATCCACATAACCTAGCCAAGACATTGCAAAGCTTTTTGGACTTAGTGTATGTTAGGAACTTAGAGACCATTATCTCTAAAAGGGTCAATACCAAAATGCAGAGAGCTCACACATATGATACAAATCCATCAAGAACAGTGTACATTGCAATGATTGGAGGGGACTGTTAATTAGCCAAATATTTATAGGCATTGCAAAAGAGAATATCAGAATTGCATGGCATGGGGGTAAATCAGCAATCCAAACCCCTGGATTACCAGTTACATAACATCAAACCAGGAGATAAAGTCTATATTAAGAACTTTAACAGAAAACCAGCCACAGATGTGAAATGAACTGGACCGCACAAAGTTTTGCTCAGTACCCTGAGCGCTATAAATGCTGCAGGGAAAGATGCATGGTTCCACTGTTCCCATTTAAAGCAAGGGAAATCCAACAGCAATATAGAACAATCAGATGAAAACCAAGATAGTGAGGAAATAGAAAGTGCGAAGAAATATAGATAACTCATAAACATTAAAAGCACATCGCACAACAAGATTAGACACACAAAATGTTCCAGAGCAGGAGAGGAGATCTCAACAGTCAATCATAACAGGACAGTCAAGTATGTGCCAACTGCAGATCGAAGGCAGAAGATCAAAGCATAATCAAGGGAAAGCAAGAAAAGCAACTAGATCTAAGGGACGAACTGAGCAAGCTGAAATGGAGAGCAAAAACTTTGAACTATGTAAATATTGTATATATTAAGAAGAGGACAGAAGGGAAACAGGACCATTACATAAGACTGGTACAGTAATAACAGAAAGAAACACAAATAAATTTCATACATTAGGGAATGCATACAACATGACACATAACTTACAAGAAAGAAGGGAGGGGCAGCTGGGTAGCTCAGTGGATTGAGAGTCAGGCCTAGAGACGGGAGGTCCTAGGTTCAAATCCAGCCTCAGACACTTCCCAGCTGTGTGACCCTGGGCAAGTCACTTAACCCCCATTGCCTACCCTTACCACTCTTCCACCTATAAGTCAATACACAGAAGTTAAGGGTTTAAAATTTAAAAAAAAAAAAAAAAGAAAGAAAGAAAGAAAGAAAGAAAGAAAGAAAGAAAGAAAGAAAGAAAGAAAGAAAGAAAGAAAGAAAGAAAGAAAGAAAGAAGGGAAAATCATTAGGCAGGATGTTAGAGAAAAGAACAACATGAACATTGGGTAAGCATATACATACCACACCACATAGAAAGGACCCCAAAACAATTCTAATTGATGTATAGTGTTGATCTCGCATAGATAAACGAGTGTCTAACTAGTTAGTTCCATAAGATCTTAGGGAAATAGAAAGATCAGTTGGATTTTTCTATCTGACTAACATCAGGATAGGAGCTATGTATTAAATTGTATAACATGTACATAACGTCTGTAAAAATGTATACATATGTGTAACATAGGTTGGCAATTTAGTTATAGGTTTGGAGATATGTATCATAGCTTATAAATACATTGTACATAAAAATATTGTATAGGATAGAGTAGAGACTTAGGGAAATATTATGTAGCAAGTATTAGCTTAAGATTTAGTATAAGCAGAGTATAGATTTTACATTTAGGTAAGAATAGAATTAGGCTGCAATAGTAGAGTAGGTAGTTGAAAAGGGTTAAGTGTAAAGATTAAGCTGACATTGTATTGAGGAAAAATAGATAGGAGAATTGCATAGGAATAAGTATTGATAGAAATTGTATTAATTTAAGACTTGCAAAGGTAGGTAGTGTTATTAGCAAGCATTATTGTGTTGAAACGCTTGTTTTACTTTCTGTATCACTGGTATAAATCCCAAAACTCTCCCCTGCCCAAAACTTTCCTAGAAAAATCTCTTAGAATAGTTAGCTTAGCATAGAATTAGAGTAGAAAGGGAAGTTAGGGAAGTTTATTGTTTTGGGGGGAAATTAGTTAGAAATAGAGCACAATAGCATTTGGGTAAGTATTAAGTATTAAGCATCCACGATGGTGACCTTGGGAAGGTCACAACATAAAAAGGGGGAAATATAAGGTCAAATTTGCAAAAGAAGGTTTGGAATATTGAGAAAGAACGTTGATTGACAAGAGCAGTGGTTGGAAAAAGGAGCAAAGAATTGTGAGAGAGAGAACCCAGGAATAGTTCATCTCTGAACTCTGAGAGGGATGGAGGACTTTTACCCACCCTCTGGATTCAGTTGTGACTATCTGGAGGTTTCCCTGGCTATCTCTATATCAGAAGACCTGCTTGTGTTCCTGAATCATCAAAGAAGAGCTCAGTCAATTGCCAGTGCCTGGAAGGGGTCTGAGGACCCAGAAAGCCTCTGGGCTATCCATGAAGACTCTCTATCAACCATTTGCCATTAGAGAGAGACCCTCTAACATCCTATTGAATCTGCTAGCCTAGATTAATATTAGATATAGGAGAGGGAGTGGAGAATTCCTGGTCAAAGCCAGTAAGCTTGAGCAGGGAGGGCAAACCCTTTACATCATGTTAGTGTAGGGCTACCTTTCCCATTCCCCTCACCCATCCTTGATTATTGATTACAATAAACCTCCTTTGTTATCAATAGCAGTCAGATCAAATCAGAGTTACCTGGGACTACTGGGAAGAAGAGGAAAGAAAAGGTAATTGGGGAAGGCTGTCTATCAAGCTTTGGTAGTGCAAAACCCAAGGTTGACAGTCATTCAGCTTTACCCTGATAGGGCTGGGTACAGAGAGGGGGTTCGTGGGGTCCAGGCAATAAGTTAAATCCTGGAGACCTGTCAATACTAAGCCCCAAAGAAAACCCTTATCTGTTCACTGGCACTGGTCATCTCTGTCTGCTACATCCCTTTACAGGGATACCTTCATCATACCCTCCAAGTAAAGGTGAAGAGAGCCCCTTGATAGGCTTTACATGTACAGGCCTATCTGATCAAATTAACACTTTGGGCTCTCCATATTATCATCTTTACACTTCCATCTTAGAATCAGTACCTTGTATTGGTTCCAAGGCAGAAGAGTGGTAAAGGCTAGGCAACTGGGGTTAAGAGACCTAACTAGTGTCATACAGCTATGAAGTGTCTGAGATCAGATCTGAACCCAGGACCTTCTATCTCTAGTTCTGACTCTTTATCCACTAGCTGCCTGCTAGGTCTCATCACTTTTAAAGATGTACAAAGTCAATGAAAGGAAATTAAAGATATACAAAATCAATGAAAGGAAGCAACCCTACCCACATAGTAGAGAAATTAGGGGACTCCATGTTAGGCAAACTGAGCATGCTCAAAGGCTGCTAACAGAAATATGCAAAGAGAGCAGGGAAATGGTATTCTCCATTCTCCAATTTTACAGTTACCCAATCAACCTCAGTCAAAGTTTTAAAAATACAAGATCTCATTGAGTTAGTGTTTGGTCATTTGATTAAGCAAATAGAATTTTCCCTTAAAAAACTCCCCCCAAGAAAAGGCGTTTTCCCTGCATATCTAAAATTATACAAGATGCCACCAAAAATGTGTTATCTGTCTGTTATTCTCAGGTGGGGCACCAAACAGGGATGGATGAGCTTGCCAACAACCGGGTATTAATGATAGTCATTCAGATGCTCCGCTTTACAAATTATATTGTGAGAATAGCACCAGGGACTCCTTCATTTTCAGCCCATTTTATTGTCATTACAATTAGAAGTTCCAGCAGATCTGCATTTGCTTTAAGAAGGATACAGCCTTTTTAGGTGCTCTGGCAATCAAAATCTGTTAAATAATTACAAGGAGTATAGGTCTTGTTCTTTGCTTTTCCCTAAGTGCCCTTATTAAACCAGTAGATGGAGAGACTGGGAGAGGTATGGATGGACAGAGATATTAGGAGATACAGAAAGAAGTAAAGAAGAGAAGAGGGATGAAGGGGAGAGGAAACAAGAGGAGAGGAAGAGAAGGCAGGATTGAGGAGAGGAAAAAAGAGAGGGAAGGGAGGAGAGAAGAGAAAGGAAAGAAAAGGCAAAGGAAGAAATAGAATTTGGAGAGAAAGGGTATTGGCAAAGCTGTTTTTTTTTTTTAACATGATGCCACTCTTTAGTGATGAGCCCCCTGCCTCATATCCTACAGATATCACCTCTGTGATTTACACCATAGATCTGCTGAACTCGACGTTGTCTTTCTGAGATGTTTCCACTGGTCCTCTGGTCACCAAATTCTTCTCAGTACCCAACTTCCAAGGTCTGATGACTAGCTTATCCTTCTCTAACAAGGGAAAACTAGTTTTAAGACCATCATTGAATCTGAAACACTTCATCTACCTAAGGAAAGTTAAACCAATCCCCAATCTTGCCTGATTCCAAGATCAGTGTTTTTTTCTGCTACTCCAGCAGTGTCCCTAGGAATAACTCAAAATAATTGTTTTGAGACTTATGGGGACTTGGAAGAGAACTGAAGAGAAACTAGGGGTCTTCTCAAGTTTATAGACCTGGGGATATGTTCACAAGGGCAGAAAATACACCACCTGCATTTTAGGAGGAGAGGGAAGGTGGGGCATTATGTTTTTGAGGTCAAAGATACCTAGACTTATATTGCTAATGGAAATGAAGGCACTAAGAATGGGTCTAACACCTGGGAAAACTTCTGTGGACCTGGAGATTTGGTGGCAGCTACTACAAGGTAGAGAGAACTGTGTCTCCTGGAATCACAGAGAATTGCATTCTTTCCCTTCCATAATTGGCCAGTGTCCATGACATACAGAGAATTCACATTCACATTTTGTGTGTATATGCAGCCAACTGGAGGACAAAGATGTGCCAGCTTCCTTTAAAGGCCATTTTCAAGATCAGTGGAAAAAATGAAGAGTAAGAACAGAAATTGTGGGAAGCCAGTAAAACTCCTGACTTTTAGCACAGCTCATCAGAAGTTATGAAACTAGCACAGCAGGTGTCAGAAGGATGTTTTCCCTATGTGACTCTTTTCTCACTAGCATTCCCTTTTACTGAAACTATTGAAATCAGTATCCTTACTCAGCCCCAGCGAAACACAGTAAAACAATACAGGCTATTGGCAAGGACACCCACAGTCACAAACCACTCAAAATCCCCTAAGTAAATTCCTAAGCAAACCCCTAAATAAACCCCACATTTATATGTTAAAATGCAGAAAGTTCCACTGAAATCACTTCACAACAAACCAGCATATAGTGAGTTAATGTTAAGCATTTTAAAATTCTAACTCAGATTCCCATACACAGATGCCTTCAAAAAACAGGCCAGAACCGTCTATAAGTTCTCCCCCCTTTACCCCTCCCTGATTTGGTACAGTAAGCTAACATAAAAGAAAAATGAATGAAATATGGAGAAATTCTCTCCCATGAAAAAGCCTGTAATTTCTTACCACTGTGGCCCAAGAGATACATCAAAAACCCCTACCCCATTGTCTCCAAAGATAAGATGTATGGTGGGAATGGAATTCATGCCAATATTGATGTAATCTTGAGAAAAATGATATAAAGATTAAAATCAGCAGATGGCACTTCAGATCAGCAACTGTAAACCTACTGGGTCTCTGGCTTTTCTCACTCTGTTCTCGCTCAATTGTACTGCCCCCAAGATAACTAGACTGCTGGAACAGTTTCTGACAAGAAATTAGTCTGAAAGAGTTGCTTATGATGATGTAGAGTGACAAAATATTGGCTAGGACATGGTGCCATCTTGTGTCAACTTGCATTCATGATGGGATTCATTCTCTCACTCTCTCTCTCTCTCTCTCTCTCTCTCTCTCTCTCTCTCTCTCTCTCTCTCTTTCCCCCACCTTCTCATCTCATTAATTCCATCAGCTATGGAAAAAATAGTTTCCAGGTTGGTGGCAACATTCTCTGGCCTCCAAGGTGCTTCCTCCAATTGGGACATATCTACTTACAGTGATACTAGGACATAGAAAGGTCTCCCAACTTTCTTGCACTTTAGCACCAAATATTTTTATTAGCTATATCAAATATAAAACAACTAAATATCACGGGAAAAATCTTAACTTTTAATTGTGTGACCCTGGGTAATTCATTCTTTGGATCTCATTTTCCTCATCCACAAAATTAGACTATTGAACTAGATGATTTCTGACGTCTTCTCCAGCTTTAAATCTATGATACTATGGCCTGCCCTCAAGGAGCTTCTATTCTGATGGTGGATGGATGGGGGCTGGATACTACATGTATCTTGAAACATGCTCATAATACAAATAGAATGCAATGACCCCATTCTACTTATTAAACAGAGAACAAAGGAATTTTGAAGGAGAGAAGAATCACTACTGGCTACTTGGATCATTCAAAGCTTCATGGATAAGGCAGTGCTTTAGCTGAGTCATATTATTAGTAGCTATGTGACACTGGGCAAGTCACTTCCCCCTACCTCTGTTTCCCCATCTGTAAAATGAACTGAAGAAGGAAATAGCAACCCACTCTAGTGTCTTTGCAAAGAAAAATTTCAGTGTGGTCACAAAGAGTAGATAAGACTGAAATAAGTGAACAACAGTAACAACAAGGTCAAATATAGTGATTTTGATCCCACTCAATTATATAATAAATATATATTTCATTTTCTAAAACTACTTACCTTCCATTTTGGAATCAATACTGTATATTAGTTCTAAGGCAGAAAAATGGTAAGGGCTAGACTACTGGGGTTAAGTGACTTGCTGAGGGTCATATAGTTAGGAAAAGTCTGAGGCCAGATTTTAATTTTTAATTAAAAAAATTTTTTTTAAACCCTTAACTTCTGCTTATTGGTTCATAGGTGGAAGAGTGGTAAGGGTGGGCAATGGGGGGTCAAGTGACTTGCCCAGGGTCACACAGCTGGGAAGTGTCTGAGGCCGGATTTGAACCTAGGACCTCTTGTCTCTAGGTCTGACTTTCAATCTACCCAAGCTACCCAGCTGCCCCCTGGATTTTAATTTTTTAAAAAGAGAATCTCTTGAGGGCAGCTGGGTAGTTCAGTGGATTGAGAGTCAGGCCTAGAGACAGGAGGTCCCAGGTTCAATCCAACCTCAGACACTTCCCAGATGTGTGACCCTGGGCAAGTCACTTGACCCCATTGCCTACCCTTACCACTCTTCTGCCTTGCAGCCAATACACAGTATTGACTCTAAGATGGAAGGTGAGGGTTTAAAAAAAATAAAATAAAATAAAAAGAGAATCTCTAGGGATATGTCTGAAGATGGCCAAAGAGAAAAGGAACACACAGAAAAAAATCCACAGCAATTCTTTTTGACTTAGCAAATTAAAAGAAACACAGTGAGTAGTTGTTGATTTGGAAATGGATGAATAAATAGGTTTATATAAATAAATGAATATAGTTATCCCATGAAAACAGACAAGAAAACAGCAGAGAAATGGGGGAAGGCTTCTATAAAGTGGTGCATGGTGAAATAAGCTGAGCCAGGACAACAATTTGTACAGTGAGTATGACAACAGAGAGGAGAATGACCATGAAAGCCAATGACAATTCAGTCACTTGACTTGTGTTGGAGTGAAGTGGAATTTTTGGAAGGAAGGACATTTATTATGAGTGGTCTCAGACAGGATCATTCCCCAGATCTGGGGTCCAAGGAATGGGGTACTTGTTGTTTTATACACTTAGGTTACATGACTGGACACACATGATTGGTCACATGTAGATATGGGGAGGTTTACATGATAGGATGAAAAAGAGCAGCAGCCCTGCATCTTGTTGCAGCATTGTTCAAGGGGAGGCAAGACAGAGAAGGGTTTGTGGTTCCCAGGTGTGTATTGTCCTTAGTATGGTACAGACAGTATTAACCCTGGAACATCAATACATCATGGCTTTGTCAGGTCATAGCATGGGAAGTAACAGAGCCCTATGAAGTGGAACTACTTGCTTTGTTCTGGAGTTCCAGCAGGTGCAGGGGAAGGAGGGGCTGGTATTGGTCATCCTGTTTGTAGTAAACTTGTGAGTGTGTCAGTCTTGCAAAGCCAGTCCTTAGACCATAAGGGGGTGCCTAAAGGGGGAGAGCTGAGGATTTTCCACTACAGGATGAATGAAGGTAAATCATATTTGCCTCTTCTTGGTAGAAAGGTGGTGAACAAGAGGTGCGGCATCAGGAATCTGTTGTCAGATAGGGACACAATGTTGGTTTGGTTTGGTTGATTTCATTTCTTTGTTATCAGGGAGGCATCTTGATGGAAGCCAGAATGAACCTGAATCCTTGGGGATTCCAAAATAATGATGATTTAAAAAACAGTATGAATTTAAATATATAAGTAATAAATATAAAAAACAGTATAAATAAAACATTTTTTACAAAAAAAAAAAAAGCTGAACCTGAGGATAAAGGATTATTTAGGGCATTAAGAGGTTAGATAACTTGGCTTAGTGAGAAAGAAGAAAGAAGAAGAATGATTGGGGAAAAGCAATGTACACAGTGTAATTCCCCATGAATTCCCCTTCTCCAACACACTTTTATAAATTGTTTAGAGAAGGGAGGGTTTGCATAGTAAGATAGTATTGGAGTCTGGTCTAGAGTGGAGAATCCAGTGAGGAAGGAGAGGGCTGGCAGACATTTAAGAGCAAGGCAAGGAGTTAAGATCCAAGTAAGATGTGAAAGCAGAAAAGAGCCAGCAAGTATCTTTAGTCCTGGCACATTGGCTGCCTTCAAGTCTCCAGTTTGAAACAAGAGAGTCAGCAGAGATGGACTTGGAAAACGAGACAAATGCCTGTTGACTTTAGAGAAGAATAATTTGCTCTTGTCTTATGATTCTTGCTGGCTGGAAAATTCAAGTTCTCAAATATTTGTTTGTTTGTTTTTTCCACCTGGATATTTTGTTCTTATATTCTCAATAGTGTACAAAACATAAAGCAATGAAAATCTGGAGAAGTAGATGTAAAAGTTGGTTGTCATTGGAGAAAATGGCAAATTGCTCAAGTATCTTTGCCAAGAAAACTCCAAATGGGCAGAATAGTAACAAAATGACTGAACAACAACATCCTGTAAGGGGTAAAGGGAGTTTTGATTGGGTAAATATTAAAAGGTTAGTTGCCAGGGTATTGAAAAATTTTCAATCCCAAATAAAGATTAACTTCAAGTCAAAATGACTTTTATGGAAATTTATTTACAACTGAGAAGAGGCAGTAGAAATAAGGAAATAAGAGAGAGGATAAGATAGGATAAATAATCTAACAAAGTAAATAATTTCCTTTGATCCCCTAGTTCAATCCAGGTAGATCAAATCACCCTCAGCCAAAGGAAATCTGGCCTTGATCTCAAAGGTGGGAATCCAGAGGCCCAAAGGGCCTTGAAGGCGAAAGAAGCAAAAGCTTCAGTCACAGAGTCTCTATTAAAAGAAAGTTCCTTAAGAGAAGTTCAGGAACATTCAGGCTTAACACTCACCAAGTGGTACAATCTAACAGCTCCAGACCTCCTCCAAGTCTGGTCACAAACCAGAAGAGAGGGCCCAGCTGACTGAGGTCTCTTTTTAAAAGGGCCTCTTTTGCCTTCCTGTGGTCTCCTCTTAATTTAGGTGTCCAATCACAACAGAAGCTTTTCTTAGGACTGCCCAGGAGGCAGTCAGTAAATTCTGATTTGTTACTCTAGCACACATGGGTTACAGACCACCCAACTTGTGAGTTAAATGGAGATGTTTTCACCTTTGGTGATTAAACCTAAAGATGGACAGGGTAGATTTAATCTCATTATCACACCCCACCCAGTTTGGAGGGACAGAGTCTTTGTGGCTTTTTTCTATGTCATGTAATATAATTCTATGTCATATAATACAATATAATAAAATGCCTTTTCTAAGAGCTAATTAATTCTAATAGTTGATTATTAATGGGAAGCATGCCAAAGAAGGCTCACAACCTACAGAATTAGGAGCAGATTCATATAGGAATACACAATAGGATTGCCCTGAACATACCATCTCCAGGGCAACTGTCTTCACTTTTCACTTAAACATGCAGCCAGAGATTGCAGCTAAGGGCAGTAGCCTCTCCAGTTTTGCTTTTTCAGGAGCTGTGAGGATCTCCATCCCACCAACCAGAGAAGGGGGGACAGTCAGTTTGCTTTAATATCACTTTGAGGTTCCAAGCTGAGTTCTCTCTCCCACTGTGACCTCACCCTAATCTCTGGTTATCCATCCAATACCTCTGCTGGCTAGATGATAGTCAGATAATGGCTATTTGTCTAGTCATCCCCAAATGGTTCAAGGTTCTCCAGTTGTTTTATTTTTTAAACTTTCTGCTGAGTTAGGGGAAAAATGGACAGGAAAAGATAAGGAAAATCCATGTTCTGGAGGCAAATCCATACTCTATTCTGACCCTTTCATATGCCATGAGCCACTCAGACCCTTACATCATAGACCAGGTATACAAAAATTCAATCCCATTTTACCATTTCAGCTTAACAGGAGGCTAGGAGAGGGCACAAGTGGATATAATGCTGCCCTTTGAGTAAGGAAGTCCTGAATTTAAATCCTACTAATGTTGTACCCAAATTTTAATACCTAGCCCAGGTTCATGGCTGAAGGAAGAATCACACTGACAATGCAATATGCAAGAAGAGGCTCATTCTTTACTAGCAATAATAGCTAGGGTCCCTAGTCAGAGAGGCGTGCCTGAAGGACCCCTTGGAATTCTTAGCCAAGAGTTTATATAGAAATGTTTGGGGAAAGGGGTTGGTACATACATAATTATCAAGGTAGTGTCAGGGACAGGTGGTCAGGAAGCATCTGGGGAGGGTGGGTTTCAGGGTCAGGGGTCTGGAAGCATTTGGCAAACATACATTAAGTAGGCAAATATTGTTAAGCAGGCAAATATAGACAAATATTCCTCAAGCAGGTTGATATACATCAGATAAGATAGCTTCAGTTTTAGGTTTATGATAGGGGGAGATAAGGAAGACTGTACTGGGAAACCTTGGGGGCTGGGGGTAGCTTGTCCAGGCCAGAAATAGTTCAGTAGACTGCCAGACTGATTTTTAAATCCAACACTAAGACACTAGCTCAATTTTGTTATTATTAAAAATGATGAAGGCTGAGATTAAAAGGGAAAATAGTATTTTAATAAAAGCCATGCTGATAGAGAAAAAATCATTATACCACGTGCCTGTAAGTATTCAAACTGTGGCATCAGTCACTTTACCTTTCTTATCTTCAGGCGCCCAGGTAACTAAAAGAGGAAGTTCAAAGTCACTTCCCAATATTTAAAGGCATTCCTCACCTTGAAGACATCATCTAAAACAGGAAACCCATTGGATCACGGGAAATGTAGTTCCAAATATCCCAAGTGATTTTAAATAACACAATTTCTATATCTATGCAACGAGGAAATTATAGTATCTATCTCTCAGGGGTATCCTGAGGACAAAAGAGATCATATTTGTAAAGCTATTTGCCTTCATTAGAGTTAAGTAAATGTTATCTATTATTATTATTTCACCATTTCACCATTTCTTTCTTGTCTCTTATTTGCTAAAATTTCCAAGAACTTGTTTACATTTCTCTAGAAATTGTCCCACATAGTTCCTAACTATCCTGCTGATCTTGCAGGGGGCCACAACCAGGGTACCAGGTGGCTGCCAACCACTCTCTGCTTCCCCTTCCTAGTCTCCTTTTCGGTGGTATCATAAGGAACTTCTGGGACAAGTTGGGAAACAACTTGAGTGGCAGGAATGATGGTTAAAGAACTTAGAATTTACTCAGGAGGCTTGAGCCAGTGCCAAGAGACAGTGGGGACCACCTCTATAAATACCCTTGGACAACACCACTCAGGGTCTCAATCAGAGAAGGGAATTCTGGGAGGAGGGAGGTGTATGAGAGGGTAGGCCACAGACCTGCAAAGCCAGCATCCCTACCTGAGTGCCATAGGAAGTTCACTGCTCCTGATACTAATAGGGCTGAGAGAGAATAACATCAAGCTGCTAAGAAGAACACCATTATTCTTCCCTGTCCTTTGGTTTGCACCACAGCCGGGTGAAACTGGGGATTGTGTGAGGGAGAAGAATCTACAGCCTGGCATCGACATATTATTTATAGATTTAGATGACCTTAACTTAATCAGCCATAGCATAGCAGCCCCAAACCTCTATCCTGCTTCCTTGTTCCTAAGATAAACTTTAATGCAGCTGAAACTTGGTGCTCCTTTCCTGACTAGTGACACCTATTGGGAAAGGGATTTATCATACCACAGTCAGATTATTAGCGTTATCCATTTAATAAATCACTACCAGCCCCAATCAACCCTTTATCATCCAACCCAATCCCAAGCTAGAGGCGTTGTTGATCATCATACAACCCCTCACTTAATACTTTGGCTTGGGTACTGTTTTTTGTTTTTTTTTAAACCCTTAACTTCTGTGTATTGGCTCCTAGGTAGAAGAGTGGTAAGGGTGGGTAATGGGGGCCAAGTGACTTGCCCAGGGTCACACAGCTGGGAAGTGTCTGAGGCCAGATTTGAACCCAGGACCTTCTGTCTCTAGGCCTGGCTCTCAATCCACTGAGATACCCAGCTGACCCTGGTTTGGGCACTGTTAAAGGAGTGTAAACTTGTCTAAGCTGAACTTCATAAGCCCTGGGATTACTAGCACATTCGGTGATCTTTCAGGCAACCTCATCTCCCATTTAGCTTATATCCATCTATCATCTGAGGAACTTAAGCCAGTTTGGCAGGCTCAGATTATAGAGTCTGTCAGCCCAGACAGAGAGCACTTAGGGTTTATATAGCCCCTTTTTTCTTTAACAATATATAGTGTAATAGCCTCTGTGGGCTCTGCAGACCTAGGAGACTATATAACTGCTCCAGTTCTGCCCTGTTTGGGTCCGTGTGAGGCACCCAGATTGTAACCTTCTTACCTCAATGGAAAATTCTTTATTGTTATGACTACTTGGATAGTTTTTTTTTTAATGCAGATTGGCACAATTTTATTTCCTAATTCTGTTAAATTGACCAACTCACCATTCTCCAAATATGTGTCGTCTTTTCCACCTCCCTTTCTCTAGTCTTTGACTAATGAAATCCCAGCTCAAGAGCCCCTTCTATGCAGCCTCCCCTGATCCTTCCTTCTAGAAGTGACCCAAATTCCTATGGCTTATCAGAGTTCCCTGTGACCCTTCCTTTTTATTTACTTATTTTTTAAACCCTTACCTTCCATCTTGGAGTCAATACTGTGTATTGTCTCCAAGGCAGAAGAGTGGTAAGGGCTAGGCAATGGAGGTCAAGTGACTTGCCCAGGGTCACACAGCCTGTGCCCCTTTCTTATCTCCTCTGCTTGTCTCAAAATTTACCCAATGGCCTTAGACACTTCCTAGCTGTGTGAACCTGGACAAGTCACTTGACCCCCATTGCCTAGCCCTTACCCTTCTTCTGTCTTAGAACCAATACATGGTATTGATTCTAAAACGGTAGGTAAAGGTTATTTAAAAAAAAAAAAAAAAAAAAAAAAAAAAGCTCACCCAAACCTGGACAAGTCACTTGGCCGTACCTTTTACCGCTCTTATGTCTTAGAACCAATTCAAGGTATTGATTCTAAAATGGAAGGTAAAGGTTATAAAAAAAAATAAAAAAGTTCACCCAAATCAGAGACTTTACCTTATCTAACCAACCCTTTGCATTGCATTGAGTTGGTGCTTAATAAAGGCATTCTAAAAACTTGAGTCCCAGAGCAGACCTTTGACCTCTACATGGTAATTGAATCATCTGGATCTCAAATTCCCCTTTTTATAGCCTTCTTCCTTCTGATTCCCTTCATTTAAACAAGGTCTTTTCCAGGAAAACGAAACTGAAAGTGTCTAATCTGTTTACTGTTTGTGGCAAAGGAATCCCTCAGTGGATTTACTGGAGTCACAAGACTCAGTTTCTATTTCTACCTTTATTTATTTATATATATATTCAAATATATATATATATGTAAGCAACAGAAGCTCTGGGTCACAGAAAGGAGAGACATCTCCGAGCCCCAGGAGGCCAGAACATTTGCCCACCAGCCCCAGAGGTAAGTCTCCAGTTGGCTTCTCATGCAAGAGATTAGTGTTTCCCCAGAAGCTGTGGGCTCTGGGGTGATAGAATCTACTTTAGGGGTCTGACCCCTCCTCCTTCCCCCAAACTTTCTGTGAAAGGTCCTAATACTGAGAGGAGGGAAACCCTGAAGGGTTCTGGGAGGAGAAGCCAGGATGGCTGGGCACAGCTCTGGGATGGCCAAGAGAATGGAACCAAGCTGGGATCTCAGAGATTGACCTCAGTAGAAGCAGCCAGAATGTTAGAGGTGAACAACCCTCAACCAGCCTCCCCTGGCAGCCAGGTGACTTTTATCTAGATGCTTTTTGCCACCGCACGTGTCCAGATGGTATCAGAAGGGACTGGCAGAGAGAAATGATTATCATCTAATTTTCTAGTCTCTATGGAAACAGAGACAGAGTCTGGGAATTTTCTATAAGTAAAAATGTAGTCTTGGCTGGATGGCTCCTTCTGATCAGGATGGGCAATTTGGGGGAATACTAGGAGAGGAGATTGAGTGTGGGAAGTATGGGGCTTTGAAGAGAAGAGACTTTAGGGGTAAGAATTCTAAATGACTGCTCCCTTCCTCTTTCCCCTCCAATCTGGATCCCGAACTATACAGGTGCTTTGCTGCCATGTCCAGACTTTATGCCTAATATGGATATTTATTGTATTCCAGTCAAACAGAGCCCTCTTCCTACTTCTCCCTCTCCCTCCCTCCTCCATCCCTTTCTCTCTCTCTCTCTATCTCTCTTTGTCTCTGACTGTCTCTGTCTCTGTCTTTCTCCCTCTTCTCTTTTTCTTTTTCTCCACCCCCTCTCTCCTTTTGTCCTCTCTCCCTCCTCCTCTCCTTTCTCTTTCTCCCTGT
>NC_058133.1:248386871-248402999 GCF_016433145.1 Gracilinanus agilis | reverse complement strand
ATCAAGCCATTCCCCAATTGATAAATGGGCAAGAGACATGAATAGGCAATTTTCAGGTAAAGAAATCAAAAGTATCAATAAGCACATGAGAAAGTGTTCCAAATCTCTAATAATTAGAGAAATGCAAATCAAAACAACTCTGAGGTATCACCTCACACCTAGCAGATTGGCTAAAATGAAAGAAGGGGAGAGTAATGAATGTTGGAGGGGATGTGGCAAAATTGGGACATTAATGCATTGCTGGTGGAGTTGTGAAATGATCCAGCCATTCTGGCTGGCAATTTGGAATCACGGTCAAAGGGCTATAAAAGAATGCCTGCCCTTTGATCCAGCCATACCATTGTTGGGTTTGTACCCCAAAGAGATCATAGATAAACAGACTTGTACGAAAATATTCATAGCTGAGCTTTTTGTGGTGGTAACAAATTGGAAAAGGAGGGTATGTCCTTTAATTGGGGAATGGCTGAACAAACTATGGTATATGCGGGTGATGGAATACTATTGTGCTAAAAGGAATAATAAACTGGAGAAGTTCCAGGCAAACTGGAGAGACCTCCGGGAACTGATGCAGAGCGAAAGGAGCAGAGCCAGAAGAACTCTATACACAGAGACTGATATACTGTGGTAAAATTGAATGTAATGGACCTCTGTACCAGCAGCAATACAATGACCCAGGACAATTCTGAGGGATTTATGGTAAAGATGCTACCCACATTCAGAGGAAGGACTGCAGGAGAGGAAACATATAAGAAAAACAACTGCTTGAACGCATGGGTCGGGGTGGACATGACTGAGGGTGTAGACTCGAAACTACCACACCAATGCAACTACCAACAATTTGGAAATTGGTCTTGTTCAAGGACACATGACAAAACTAGTGGAAACGCGCATCAGCCAAGGTTGGGGGTGGAGCGCAGGGGGAGGGGTTGAAGGGGAAAGGTGGAGCATGAATCATGTAACCATGTTAAAAATGAATATTAATAAATGTTAAAAAAAAGTCACAAGGAAAAAAAAAAGGAATTCAGGAAAATAGAATTATGCACTGTTGATGGAGCTATGAATTTGTCCAGATATTCTGCAAAGCAATTTTATATTAAGCCCCACCAAAATTACTAAAGAGAGTATGTATGCCCTTTCACCCAGCAATGCTACTAGACATACGCCCGAAGAGATCTAAGAATATGTACAAAAATGTATATGTAAAAAAAAAGAATTATAGCAATTCTTTTTGTGGTGGCAAAGAATTGGAAACTAAGAGTCTCCATTAGCTGGGAAATGGCTGAACACATTATGGTATATATTTAAATATAAATGAAAACTATTATACCCTAAGAAATGAAGAAAGAAAAGTTTCAGAGAAACAGGGCTTACATGAAGTAATACAGAATGAAGTAAGCAGAACCAAGAGAACAATTTATACTGTAATATCACGTTAGAAAAATAATTCTGAAAGACCTAAAAATTCTAATTATGAAATAAAATCAGCCAAAATCCCAGAAGATTAATGAAGAACATCTTATGTTAGGGAGATGACAGGTTAATATACAGAAAGAGAAACAATTTTTTGGATATGGCCAATGTGAGAATGCAGGAATTTAGTTTTCCTTGACCCTAATCTTCAGTGATTCTTTTCTTTCTTTTCATTGTTTCTTCCTTGCTTGATTGCTCATTATCTCTCTTTTTTTCCTTACTTTTCACTTTGTTTTAGTAAATGAGGATAGCTGTGAGGGAGGAAAATACTTGATAATGGGAAAAAATGACATTTTAAAAGAATGATTATCAGCAAAATGTTGGAAATTCTATGGTTTTTAAATCTGTGTCCCTGGTATGAAATAGAAGCCAATCTTAATGAATTCTTGTGAAATTGTGACTCTCAATTATATGGAAAATACTGAAACAGAAATTAACCCCTTAAGTGCTAACCTTTGTGGCATAGAAGTGACATCTTTGTGTCATTCATTTCAGTCTTTCCAGAAATTTATTCTTTCTGTTTTCCAGATCCTTAAATGTCACATTGGTCTTCCAGTCCAAGAATCAGAGGTTCTTGCGGATTGGTTTGGCAGTACCACTTTTCAGCACAGTGGCGACCCTGAGAAAGATGGTAGCAGAAGAAGGGAAAATTTCAGCTAATGAGGTTTGATGGAATTAAATTTAATAGGTGCTAACCTCCAAATAACAGGAAGACAATTGTGGTAGCAGTCTAGATTGAGTAAGCTGAATAGTGGTAGGTATTTAACTCATAAATTGCTACTTCATTCCAGATTATTAGGTTTGTAAAGTACATGATCTGGCCATGCATGGTTTTGTCTCAGAACTCATTAGTTTGACTATAAGAGAATATAACTGACTTCTTAGGAAGTGTATGAAAACAGTCCTTTCCTGGTGAGCCTTTATTGGGTATCCCTTTATGATATGTGGATCTTCTGTTAATAAAGGTTAGCAGAGGATTGGGTAATAATTAATAATAGGGGCCTTTGGGTTTAACCACTAAAAGTAAAAAAAAAATCTTTTGAGAGACTACTTTGTATGATAAAAATACCACTGAGCTTAGTTATAAGACTTGGTTAGAGTCCTATTTCTGCCTCTTACTGACAGTATAGCCTTGACCAAATCACATGGTCTTTCTGAACCTTGGTCTCCACATTAGCAATGAGGATAGTAATATTTGTGTTACTTACTTCATAGGATGGCTGTAAGGAAAATACTTCATAAACTGTAAAGCACTATATCCATGGGAGCTCTTCACTACTGACTTTTTGAAAATGTAAACAAATCATTTCCTCTCTTTGACTTGTCCCCTGTGATGCAGGGTTGCAGCAAAACCTCTTGATTTTGCAAACCAACTGTAGCAGCCCTGACAGTTGGAAGGAATAGAATGTTGACCCTAGCCGCACTGGCAAAACCGTTGGAGCCGGGGGGTATAAATATTCCTGCAGAACCAACTGAGGGGCCTTTTGCTTTGGGGGCATTTGGGGCTTTGGCTGATTTCCCTTGACCTCTCCCTTGACATCCTGCTATTCCCTGGATTTCCCCATTGGGCCCTGGGAGGAGGGTATTTTGGTGGGTAGAGATCATGGGAATTAGTTTCTGTAGGCAGGCAGAGATAAGCTAAATCAAGCCATCACTTCATCCAATAATCTGCTGAACCATATTACCTCAGGGCAGTGAAATTATCCCTGACTGAGGGAGCTGGCCTCTCTCAGCCTGACCCCCTCTTCTGTGACCCTCCCCCAGCACCAGCTTCTTCCCTAGCAGCATTTACCAGACCTCAAACCCTTTTCCCCTCAGCTTACCCTTGGCTTTAATAAACCCCTTTGGCTTTTATACAAAGAGCTTCTGGTGAATCATTGTACTGAGTATTACGGCAAGGACTGAAGAGGAAAAGAATAACTGTCCTTTTATTTCTTGAGGGCTAAACCAGACATCCATCTTGGGCAGGAAGTGGGTTAATTTCCTCTTCTTGTCTGCTGGGATTTGTTCTCTAGAAGGGAGGGGATCTTTACTCCTCCCCTCAAGGGAGCTTAGAATAACAGCAGGAGATTGAATAAAACTTTCAGCCAGACCCATACAATCTCTGCCTGACCCAATTCATCTTGTATTGTAGAGATAGCCTCCCTGCCTGAAAGACCCAGCTGATACAACCCAGTGCCCTCAAGTACAAGCCTCATTGATTAGTAGCCCTTCCCTCATATACTTCCCTTTTATTCCATAACACCCCTTCCCTCTATGGTGTAATAAGACTAGTAAGTTTTTCTTTCCTAGCTCATGAAAGAATTTGAAAATGCTGCATATTTCTTGGAATTAAGGAATAATGAAAGAATTCAACTCCAACTTTAGAATGGTATAGAAGGCAAGCACAAAAACAACATATATTTACGAAATGCTTACAGTTTGCTAGGCACTATGTTAAATGCTGGAGTTGCAGATGCAAGTAAAAAAACACTCCTTGTCCTCAATAAACAAGCTTGCATTCTAATGGAGAAAGACATCGTATAAAAGAGGACTGAAAGCAGGGAGAGGGGAAGGTACCTAATTGGGAGCATAGCAGTAAACTCTGGAGAGGCAGAAACATAGGCAGAAAGGAAAGAAGTTTGACCAGCCTGCGTCCATCTCCAAAATGGAGGCCCTAGGACCATGTTGGCAAAGGCATGGCATGCATGCCCTGGCGTGCTGGAGGAGGCTGCTCCATTCCCTCTCTCCATGCACCTGAGGATGTTTTTTGCATGCCTTGTCCCTTTGCCTAGTTGTCCAGCATAAACATTTCCTCCCTCTGCAATTTGTAATGTGGAGAACTTACAGGTAGCTTGTAGGCGTAATTTGGGTATGCAATCTCTAAAAGGTTTGCCAATGCCACCCTAGGAGGATTTGCGATTGGAAGAATGAGGCCAGCATTACAAGGATGTTACACAGTGAGAAGGCAGCTAAATCATGGTTACCAAGTCCAGAGAGGACAAACTTAACATTTAGATTCTGTCTAAAACTAAAAGGACCTGTCTAAATGGGTGATGTGTTCTCCCTCTGTAGAAGTCTTCGCACAGAAGCTAAATAACCTCTTGGCCACCTTCCTATTGTGTGGGAATTGTACAATATGATTTCTAAACTTCCTTCCAACCCAAATTCTGTGATTCAAAGCATTCTATATGCAAAGGATTGTGACCTCATTGTAGCATTCAACACTATTGACTATTGGCTCCATCTAGATACTCTTGTGTTTTCATGAGAGGAAGGAAGAAGAAAGGAAAAGAGGAAGGGAAGGAAGGAAGAAAGGAAGGAAGGACTCAAAGCAGTTTATATTGTTGAACTCAGAGTAGCAAAAAAAGCTATGAGATATTTTCTTTTCTATTTGAATTTGCATTAATAAGTTCATTGAATGGTATACTGTTTCTAGGTCATTTGATACATAGTTGTTTTGTTTTTGATATTTAAGATATGGAATGTTAAAATAAAATAGGGGGACACAAAAATAAGGACAAAGACCAAGAAAATAAAGGTTCAAAATGGATTCGGATACTTTTGATACGTGTTATCAAAAGTATCTTCAGTGGTAAAGAGAAGTGAAGCTCAAAGATGAACTTTCCTTTAGGGCTAGGTGGAAGAAATGCTAAAGGGATTCTTGTTAAAGAAAATTAAACTTTTTATTTAAAATATATGAGGGTTAAAGGATTTCTAATTCTAAAGGATTCTAACTCCACCCAAATCAACTCCCAGGTTCCACAATGAACTGCTTCTCCCCATGGTTCACAAGCTATGCTAATCCTCCCTGATCTAACAAAATGTATACTAGTCTAACTAAAACTACCACTATAATTCTTTCTTTTTAAATATTTTATTTTTTAGAAAAATTTTCCATGGTTACATGATTCATGTTTTTACTTTGCCCTTCACACACCCCCTCCCCATAGCCAATGTTCATTTCCTCTGGTTTTAACATGTGTCATCAATCAAGACTTATTTCCATATTATTGATAGTTGCATTGGTGTGGTAGACTCGAGTCTACATCCCCAGTCATGTCCACAGTAACCCATGTGCTCAAGCAGTTGTTTTTCTTCTGTGTTTCCACTCCTGTAGTTCTTCCTCTGAATGTGGAGAGCATTCTTTTCCATAGAGCCCTCAGAATTGTCCTGGGGCATTGCATTGCTGCTAGTACAGAAGTCTATTACATTCAATTTTACCACAGTGTATTAAGTCTCTGTGTACAATGTTCTTCTGGCTCTGCTCCTTTCACTCTGCATCAATTCCTGGAGGTCTTTCCAGTTGACATGGAATTCCTCCAGTTTATTATTCCTTTGAGCACAATAGTATTCCATCACCAGCATATACCACAATTTGTTCAGCCATTCCCCAATAGAAGGGCATATCCTCGTTTTCCAGTTTTTTGCCACCACAAAGAGTGCGGCTATAAATATTTTTGTACAAGTCTTTTTATCTATCATCTCTTTGGAGTACAAACCCACAATGGTATGGCTGGATCAAAGGGCAGGCAGCTTTTTAGAGCTCTTTGGGCATAGTTCGAAATTGACATCCAGAATGACTAGATCAGTTCACAACTCCACCAGCAATGCATTAATGTCCCAATTTTGCCACATCCCCTCCCAACATTTATTACTCTCACCTGCTATCATTTTAGCCAATTGGCTAGGTGTGACCTCAGAGTTGTTTTGATTTGCATTTTTCTAATTATAAGAGATTTAGGACACTTTCTCATGTTCTTACTGATTGTTTTGTTTTCTTTATCTGAAAATTGCCTATTCATGTCCCTTATCCATTTATCAATTGGGGAATGGCTCGATTTTTTGTACAATTGATTTAGCTCCTTGTATATTTGATTAATTAGACCTCCATCAGAGTTTTTTGTTATAAAGATTTTTTCTGTTTGTCGTTTCCCTTCTGATTTTGGTTGCATTGTTTTTGTTTGTACAAAAACTTTTTTAATTTAATATAATCAAAATTATTTATTTTACATTTTGTAATTTTTTCTATCTCTTTCTTGGTTTTAAAATTTTCCCTTTCCCATATATCTGACAAGTATACCATTCTGTGTTCACTTAATTTACTTATAGTTTCCTTCTTTATGTTCAAGTCATTCATTCATTCTGAATTTATCTTGGTGTTGTAACAATTAAAAATGATAAACGCTGATATTATGAAGAAAACTAATATTTTATTTAGGCCCATGTTGATAGAATAAAACCGGACCATGCGCCTGGCTATTTCAAAAATCTTGCCTCTGCCATTACATTCCGTACCTTCCTTAATCCTTTCTATGTTCCCCAGGGAGCACGCTCAGGTAGCAAAGAGCAAGTCAAACTCGACTTCCCAATATTTAAAGCCAGGCTTTACCATGAAGATGTCATCAAAACAGGAAACCTGTTGGACCATGGAAAAATGTAGTTTCAAAGTCCCCCACATGTCCACAGGAAGTTTGTCATATATCTACATATGTTGAGGCTTAATACCTCTAAATGGAACCCCAGAAATTCTAAATAACACATTACCCCCCTGAGATCCAGTGAAAAAGACTGGTCTTTTTCAGTGGATCTTAAACCAAAAGAAAAGAGGATAAAAACTAGCCACATTGACAAAAAGCCAATCTGGGGCAGTCCCCTATTGGCATAAGAGTGTACATTCAAAACAAATGCATTCAACTCATTCAATCCCCATAGTTCAAAACAACTGCACCCCAAAGTTCAATTTTGGATATTCATGATTCAGTGAAGGCTCTTCAGGCATCTTCATGGTGTCTTCACCAAACAGTTCATTATCTGGATTCTGGGGAGGTGGCAAAATTCTTATCCTGGAATTACGTTCAAAAGAATTTAAACTTTACATTATAGATTATAAAACATACATTTCCTTCAGAGAATTATACATTACCCCCCTGAAATTACTCCTAAAAGAGTTTAAAAAATCTTTTTTTTTTACATCATAGATTTTAATATAGATATTATGATTATAAAGCTTAACACACACACCCTTGAGGAAAATTCTAAATAACACATTTCTCCCCTGAAGAGAGTACCTCAGGTCAGCTAAGGATGCATGGCTGAGTCATGGGGTTGTATGAAATCAATTGGCAAAAGAAATTTAAAAAAAAAGAATAAAATTCAAATAAAGAAGAAAAAATTAACTTGTGAATGAAATGTAAAATGTGCAAAAATGTAAGGAAAAATAAACTTATAACAGGCCTTTGAATCAAGGCCCGATTAAAGTGATTTAAGCAGTTTGCAAATACCTATTCAGGAGCCATTGACTATAGAAAGTTGCCATTCTCTATATAAGAGAAATAAGGGGAATGTCTTTCCCTGGTCTGATTTGCCTTCATCTTCTCAGGGAATGAGCCATAATGATAGCCAATCTTAGGTGCTTTACTGGCAGTGTAGTTCGAAGAGTCCTACATCTTAACATATGTTAAGTGTCGCAACTTCGAGTCTCACACTGAGTTCAAGTCCTTAGTATTGGTGTGGGAGCTCTTCAATCCCACCTGTATTTGTATGGTCTTTTTGACTTTGTGCTCCTTGACACCTAGCAGATTCTCAGTCAGTCTCCATGACCTCGTGGCTCTTTTTAGCACTTCTCCTGGAATCAGACAGAGAGACATTAAATCACAGTCCCACCATATTTATCAATAATTGGCAGGTTACCATAGTCTCAGGCTTTTCAGGCATGTATCAATATTATAGCAAATATATATTTGCATTAAGCTTATATCTCTGTAAAATAATAAAAAGGACTAATACAAAATGAGAAAAAAGGAAAAAATCAATTGCTCTAATTAAAAAATTTTAAAGGAAAAGCAATAAGAGAATTAAAAATAAATTCAGGGAAAAAAATACCATGTTCTCAAGGATAAAAAAATGGGAAAAGAATAAATATTGCATTGCACGTGTAAGGAAGAAAAATAAAAGAATGTTTTAAAAATAAAAAAAATATAGCTTAGAACTAGTGAAGGGTTTTTTTACCCAAAAATGAGATTCATTTCCTGTTAAGCCTTTGCATGAACTGTGAGTGTAAATGGGTTTTTACAAAATAGCAAATTCACAATGCACATTCAAATAAAGTACCATAATTTCTAATAACACATTTAAAGATAATAGTAAACAACCCATTATTATAATCGCTTGCTATGATGTTTAAAAAAATTGTATACTTGTTACAAATTCAACAGGTGTAGTAAACCTTTGGCTAAGATGCTTTCTCAACAAACTCTGTTACTGTCTCCATAGCAATTGTAGGGCAGAGTAAAAAAAAAAATCTGATTAAAAAAAAAAAACCTTCTGGGTTTAAATTATCCTTAAGAATTCTAGATCCTTCTGATAAAAGCAGGCTAAAACATAGAGACTAACATCATGCATACAGAAGCTCTTCTGGCTTCCTGTTAAAAAAATAAATATAATATATATAAGACAACAATTCTTCACAATAAAATATATAAAACCTTATCCTTTAAGACAACAATTCTTTAAAATAAATATATAAAAACCTTATCATCCATACAGAAGGGATTGGGATCTAAAGTCAATTTTAAAGACCTCTCACACAATTAAAATTTAAATTCTTAAAGCATCAAAATCTCCAAGGTTGTACACAATTATCAAGCTAGAATAAAAACTTATGACATATGCTAGGCAATTTACAACTTTAAAATGTGTAAGATATTCATAAATGGTACATATAACAGAATTGTTTTGATACAGTAAAAAAATTGAAACCTTAAATAAATTAGGAAATACAATATGAGTACCAGATAACAAGCTATACAGACAAAAAACTTCTTTTACCAGTTCTAATAGATTTGTTCATTATTTGGGAGTTACAATAAAATCATAAACAGAATTAATCTAGCAGCTAAAACTTCATTAATTTAAAATGATTCAGTGTAACGGAAAAATCAACAAAAAACGGCAAAATTAATTCACAAAACTAATTAACAAAGTACAGTAAGATAGAGTCTGTTTAAAACAGAAATAAAACCCATTCAGTTCTGAGGTTTTAAAACCTACCTCTGGTCCAAATTCAGGGTCCTTATAACCACCCTCTGCTCTGAGCATAAGGGTTTTAAAGTTCCGGGGGTGAATTTTTTTCCCTTGAGTTTCAGTTTAATAATCGCAAGAAAGTTTGCCATTTTGCTTCCTGTTTGAAGAGTAAACACTATCATCCATGTGGAAGCCAAGTGGGGTAGGGGCTAGAGAAAAGTTGTGTGTGTGTGGGGGGTGCCTAGGTCAGGCTTTACAAGAAACATGTGGAGGGCGAAAGTGGAGTAAAAGCTCCTTTCAGATTAAAAGTCATTAACAAGAGAGCAGGGTGGGGCATACTTCCCAAATCTTAAGCAGCAGTCAGCAGTCTCTGGGATCAGCATGAGGAGACAGTGGGGGAGGGGAGGGTGTGAGATGTTGATCTAAACCTAATCTCTCCCATATTGTTTTCCAATTTTCCCAACAGTTTTTGTCAAATAGTACCACTATAATTCTCAACTTCTCCTTTAAGTTATCTAGGTGGTTGAGTCTCAACAAGAATCAGGTTAGGACTCTGAGCCTTAACAGACTCAGAGTCCAAACCAAAGTCTTTTCAGAGCTTAACCAATCTATACACAATAATAGATAAATGAATAGTGTTTCCGAAGTTGGAAAAGAAAGCACTCTACTCCTTCAAGTCTTTCACTTAGACAGAGATAGAGAGAGGCAAAGATGTTACCTTCTCCAGCCCTGAGAGAGAAAAGAACCTGCGTGTGACTCTGTCAAATGCCAGAAGCCAACTGTCAGAATACCACACCCAGAGCATGTAACTGTCATAGAAAAATGGTTATAACTGCTAACAGTTGAAATTAACACACTCTCTCAGCTCTATTTGAAACTCCAATTCTTCCTCAAGCCAGCTTCTCTACTTCTTATCTTGAAACTAATAAAATAATACTTATTTTCTAATATCATTCTTGTAGGAATGATTTCTTATTGTGAAAGAAATGAATACTACAGGTAACTAAAGCCTGTGCATATATTTTAGTGATGGAACTACTTTGAATGCCCATCTGAAAAGATTCAAAGAATTTTTCCTTGGTGACTTAGAAGTATTAGTACTATTATCCTTATGATAGTTCCTGAATTTTCTAGCATTTCAATC
This sequence comes from Gracilinanus agilis, assembly GCF_016433145.1. Lineage (NCBI taxonomy): Eukaryota > Metazoa > Chordata > Mammalia > Didelphimorphia > Didelphidae > Gracilinanus > Gracilinanus agilis. The sequence continues at coordinate 248,392,381 of NC_058133.1, read as the reverse complement.
CTATAGGATATAATGGTATCATAATTGTCTTTATAAAATGTAGTCTAACTATACCTAAATAGTTTTAGTAGTAGAACATGTTGCATCTTTGGCTAAGTATTTTATTGTATTTGCATTGAAAATTTAGGATAAAAATAACTTTCTAAAAGTGAACATTCCACTTTCAGTTCCATTACCTTACATACACTTCCTAGTTATGTCCTGGGCAAGTAATTTATCCTCATTCCTTATCCTTTTCTGCCTTGTATTAAAGGTAATATAATAATTAGGGAGATAGTTAAGGAATAGTTAGGGGGAAAAAGGTATAGCTGTGGGTTTAAGTTAGTCCCTCAGCTGGATAGGGGAGCAGTGGAGAGGTAACAGATAAAAGGAACTATACTCAGGTAACACACTAAGCTGGGGAATGGCTGGATAACAAAACAGATGAATAAAGCCAGGTTACACAAATCACAACTCACAGTGGTTTCACAATGTCACTAAAGTATCTGGGAAAGGAGAAAGACCAAGGAAGCTTTATGTAAAAAAAAAAAAAAACTGAACAAGGACAGGGAGTGGAGGTAAGAAGGAGTAATTGCCACTAAAGTCTATTGGTAAATCAGGGACTGAAGGGATGGAGTTGTCTACTCTATTTACTAAAACTACAACAGACAGCCTGGGGCAAGGGCTGCCTGATCACGGTTAAGGGTATCTCACTAAGCTATCCTTTGGCTGTCCTCCAAATGTCTCAACTTGCCCCAGGAACATGGTAAAAAACAGCAAGATAAATTCTATAGTGAAATCGGGGAGATGGAATTATCTGTATGTCCACCATTATAGATAAAACTCCTATCTCAACCTGAAACTTCTTGGTCTTGCTAGAAGATCTTGTGGTTAATGCCCACAGCACAGTTCCAAAATACAGAAATACCACACAACCCTACTGGCTCATCAGACAGTTGATAAAACCAACTCCCAAAGCAAACTGCCAGCTAAGAATCTCTGCGAAAGTGTGTCTCCTCTGCCAGCATTCCAGATTTGGAATTTTCTGCTCCTGCCAGCTTTGCCTGGCAAAGTCTGCTTTTTGCTAACTAAGATAAATCCTACATTTTCCTATAACACTTGGAACCAATACATAGTAGTGATTCTAAGACAGAAATTAAAGAGTTAAAAAAAGAGAAATCTTTTTTTCAACTAATCTAATTTTTCCAGTTGGTAATTTTTGCCCACTTCTCTGAGCTCTGTCTTATAGGGCCAAGCAAAAGAAGTTGAATCCCTTATCCACATGTTAGCACCTCAAAATACTTAAATATTACTAATATGTTGTCTCTACTTTCCCTCTTATCCAGTCTAAATATCTTCATAAAGCATGAACTCAAGACTTTTCATTATGCTGGCTGTCCTTCTCTAGATATTCTCAAGATTATCAATGTCCTTCCTATAATATGACTAGTCAGTCAGTCAATCAATTAACATTTGCTTAGCCTTTATTTTTGTGCCAGGCAATGTGTTAAGTGCTAGGAATTCAAATTCAAGTAGAAAGAAAACATGCTCCTGTCCTCAAAAAGCTTATATTCTAATGAGGGAAGACAACACATTGAAGGAAGATCTGAAAAGGAATTTGTACCCTGCTTCAGTGGAGGTTCTTGTAGGAGCTATCCAGACAGATGAAGAGGCCACAGAGTGGAACAGACTTCCACCATATGAATTCTGGGACTGGAATGAGCTTTCAAGGTCAAGAAGTTTTCTGGGGCTTGGAAAAGAAAGTTGAGAGTGCATTGAGTTAATAAGAGTTTGTGAAATGTGTTAGTATTTTGTGCTAGGTGCTGGGGATCCAAAGAAAGGTAAATATTGCTACCTTTCCAAAACAAGACAATTTTTAAAGCAAGATATGCTTTCCAAACTCCTGATTTGTAATCTCTTTTTGTCTTTTTGTGTTCAGGACTCTATACTCATTTTACAGTATTGTATTAAATTACTTGTTTTTACCTGTATTGATCCATTATGCTTCTTTACTTTGGATTCTGGATTCCCAGACTTCCTCTCTTAAATATACTTAGTATCATCCTACTTTACCTTTTCCTCTCTTTTCTTACTCCTTTTGAATAATGTATATTCTTCAATCAATTAATAAGCATTTATAAGTGCTAGGTGTACAAAATCAAAAATAAGACAGTGTTTGTCCTCAAGGAGCTTAGAATCTATTGGTGCCATATAGTGTGTTCATAAATGATCAAATTCAGGAGACAAAATAAAAACAAAATTTTTCAATGGAGGGGAACAGGAGAAATAAGAGAAACTTTTCGAAGGAAGTAACACTTGATCTGAACCTAAAAAGGAGCTAAAGATTCCAAGAGGCAGAGAAAAGAAAGGAGAGCATTCCAGGTATGGGCAAAGCCTTTGTAAAGTAATGGAAGCCAGAAATGGAAAATTGGGTACAGAGAATGGCAAGTAGATTAGTCTGGTTGGAACATAGATATGAAAAGAAGTAATGTGATTAACCTGGAATGAGAAACTGTAGCTGCAAAACTTTTAGTGCCAGAGTAGTTCATGCTTTTAAAAATGTTTGGTTGGGTTTTTTTTTAAGTGAGATGGAGAGCTAGTAAAATTGCTTGAGGATAGAATGACCTGGCTGGACTTTTAATATAGGAACATCTATTTGTTGGTTGTGTGGATAGTGGTTTGGAAAAAGGAGAGCATGGATCTAGGGGGAATTACAAGGAGGCTACTTAAGGGGTCTACCTAAGAAGTGAGGAAAGCCTAATTAGGGTAACTGTGGTGCAAGCAAGGAAAGTAATGAGAAATGGTAAGGAGGGTGGATTAATAGACTTGACAATTGATTAGATAGAAGAAGTGAGGGATAAGGAAGAATCAGGCAAAACATTCTTTCAAAACATTACCAATATGGAAGTAGACTTTTCATGATCATACTTATATAACTCAGGTCAAATTGATTATCATCTCAGGGAGGGATGGAGACAATTTGGATCTTTTAATTGGGGGAAATGCATGTTAAAAATTGTTATTACATGTAATTGGGGAAATTGCATATTTTTTTAAAAGATTCAGGTATGACTGAGTGTGCCTGGAAAAATGATGGTGATCTTGACAGAAATAGGAAATAAAGGAAAAGGTATAAGGGAAAGAAGATGAATTTTTGCTTAGGACCTATTGAGTATGAGATATCTGTGGGACATGTAGGTGGAGCTTTTCAGGGGACAGTTGGAGAATGGTATTAGAGCTCCACAAAGAAATGAGGGCTTTGTATATAGATTGGTAGTCATCTTCATAGAGATGATAGTTTTTTATTAGATCAATCAGTCAAAGCAACAATTGTTTATAACCCAGAAGAAAAACCTGCAAAGAAGTGTAAGTATAATCGTTAAATAGGTAAAAAGAGTTGAAACTTTAAAAAAAAGAGTAAAAATAGAATAAAATGTAAATAACATTACATTTTAAAATTAAGTTAATATGAGAACAGGATTTAGATCAAATTCTGTATGCTCCAAACTGTTTTACCTTAATACTTCCTTTCTGAATCAAGGAGACTCTACCACCAGGGAGACTGAGTCATACCCAGGATGAAATAGTCACTTGAAAAAAATGGTTTTTGGGGGACAGCTGGGTGGGTCAGTGGATCAAGAGTCAGGCCTAAAGATGGGAGGGCCCAGGTTCAATTCTGGCTTCAGACATTTCCCAACGGTGTGACCCTGGGCAAGTCACTTAACCCCCATTATCTAGCCCTTACCACTCTTCTGCCTTGGAACCAATACACAGGATTGATTCTAAGATGGAAGGTAAAGGTTTTTAAAAAATAGAAGAAATAGTTGTTTTTTTTTTTACTTGCCTAGCCAGGACATACATGCTATTTGCTTTAATATAAAAGGAGAAAATTTTAGATTGATATTTTAAGCTTTTTGTTGTCTAGTTATTTCAGTCATGTATGATTCTTCATGGCCTCATTTAGGATTTTCTTGGCAAAGATCCTGGAGTGGTTTGCCATTTCCTTTTCAAGATCAAATGAGGAACTGAGGCAAACAGGGTTAAGTGAATTGCCCAGTCTCACATAGTTTCTGAGACGAGATTTAAACTCATAAAGATAAATGTTTCTGACTCTAAACCTGACACTCTTATCTATTGTGCCACCTAGCTGCCTTTATGTTTTATGCAGCATTGTTTTTTTCTTGTTTTTTTAAACATTTATTAATATTTATATTTTAGAAAAGTTAACATGATTACATGATTTATGCTCTTACTTTCCCCTTCACCCCCCCCCCTCCAAGTTTCCCCCTCTCCCCTGGCTGATATGCATTTCCACTGGTTTTAACATGTGTCATTAATCAAGACCTATTTCCAAATTGTTGATAGTTGCATTGGTATGGTACTCTCGATCCCCAATCATGTCCTCATCAACCCATGTATTCAAGCAGTTGATTTTCTTCTGTGTTTCCTCTCCTGCAGTTCTTCCTCTGAATGTGGGTAGCGTTCTTTACCATAAATCCCTCAGAGTTGTCCTGGGTCATTGCATTGCTGCTGGTACAGAAGTCCATTACATTCTATTTTACCACAGTATATCAGTCTCTGTGTACAGTTTTCTTCTGGCTCCCCTCCTTTCGCTTTGCATCATTTCCTGGAGGTCTTTCCAATTCACATGGAATTCCTGCAGTTTATTATTCCTTTTAGCACAATAGTATTCCATCACCAGCATATACCACAATTTGTTCAGCCATTCTCCAATTGAAGGGCATGCCCTCATTTTCCAGTTTTTTGCCACCACAAAAAGCGCGGCTATAAATATTTTCATGTAAGTCTGTTTATCTATGATCTCTTTGGGGTACAATCCCAACAATGGTATGGCTGGATCAAAGGGCAGGCATTCTTTTATAGCCCTTTGAGCATAAATCCAAATTGCCATCCAGAATGGTTGGATCAGTTCACAACTCCACCAGCAATGCGTTAATGTTCCAATTTGGCCACATCCCCTCCAACATTCATTACTCTCCCCTGCTATCATTTTAGCCAATCTGCTAGGTGTGAGGTGATACCTCAGAGTTGTTTTGATTTGCATTTTTCTAATTATTAGAGATTTAGAACATTTTCTCATGTGCTTATTGATAGTTTTGATTTCTTTATCGGAAAATTGCCTATTCATGTCTTTTGCCCATTTATCAATTGGGGAATGGCTTGATTTTTTATACAATTGATTTAACTCCTTGTATATTTGAGTAATTAGACCCTTGTCAGAGTTTTTTGTTATAAAGATTTTTTTCCCAATTTGTTGTTTCCCTTCTGATCTTGGCTACATTGTTTTGGTTTGTACAAAAGCTTTTTAGTTTTATATAATCAAAATCATTTATTTTACATTTTGTAATTTTCTCTAACTCTTGCTTGGTTTTAAAAACTTTTCTTTCCCAGAGATCTGACAAGTATACTATTCTGTGTTCACTTAACTTGTTTATAGTTTCCCTCTTTATATTCAAGTCGTTCACCCATTCTGAATTTATCTTGGTGTAGGGTGTGAGATGTTGATCTAG
>NC_058133.1:248368473-248386371 GCF_016433145.1 Gracilinanus agilis | reverse complement strand
GACTTTAGGGCTCCACTGGTGACCTGGAGACATTTTGATCAGCTTGAGCCTTATAGGCATTTGTGATTTTTTGTTTCAGGTTCAGTTGGGTGGAAAATATTGGCACATAGGACAGGAATGGGGATCCCAATGTATTAGAGAATCCTTCAGTGTCTTGGGACAGTCACCCAAGGCACATTTTATAGTCATTTCAATCTCTCTGGATAAGAAGTTCCCTGATTTTGTCAGTGTAGAAAATGGGTCACCTCTTGTGGAAGGGACTGACCCAGCTTTGTGTGCAATCTTGGTCTGAGGATATAGATGCCTGGGGCACGGGGGTATGTACCCCCAGGACTTGCCATTTTTCCCTATAATTAAGGTCCATTTCAGGATTCTCTTGTGTTTTATGGAAATTCTCTACCTGTAATTATTAATGACCTTTGCAGATCCCTCTGTCTTATCAGTGGGGCTCTGGCATGAAAGTAAATTTAATGACCAATAAGAAAAGCAAAGCAAGAACCAGATGCCAACTCCCACTCCCTTAGCCCTTCTCCCCCCCCCCCCCCCCCATTGAACAATTGGGGAGAAGCAAAGCAGGACACCTTCTTCAGTGGCTGGAAGGGATATTAGTGGCTATTGGGTGGGACCTTGTTCTTGTAGCTGTAGGGGTCCAACAACAAGACTTCCAGAGGAATTTTTCCACCTGTGACACATAGAGTAAACCAATGATTTCTTGTGTCTTTCCCAAAAATGCTCCACATCTGCTGTCTACATTTCATGGCCTTTATCTCCTTTGTATCTCTCCAGAGCATCCTGCATAATGGACTTAATGGTATAAAGAAATGGGCCCCAGGAGGTTTCTGGAGGGAAGCCTCTGTCATGGGCTCCCCCAAAGACTCAGAATCCATGGAGTTGATGCAGTCCCATGAAACAAAGTGGCTGCTGCCCACAGAGACTTTGCGACTTCACTTGACATCCTCATGATTTTGGCTTCAAAGTCGCTAATGTTTGTCCTCCTTGGTCCCCGCACCCCAAATACCAAGAAACTAACGAGACTTTGGGCTTACAGGAGATTTGGCCTGGGCCCCAGGTGACCAGTTTAAGCCTTTGATCCTGTCTGGGAGCCTTAGAGACTAATTCAGTCAAGGCCTTCCTCTGGACAAGGGATCATGTGACCCAGGCCAGCCTTTACTGTCAGACCAGACTGTACAGAGACTGTCCTCCTGGCTGCTTCTGCCCCATCCTGCTGGGCAGCTCTTTCTACACCCATATACCCTGATATGCCACAAGTGTCCTTACAAGAGTTCTACAATCACCAGGATGAGAGGTTGAAAGCAGGCTAGCATCTGGATTGTTGCTAAGCTTCATCTCTCTGTCAGTAAAGGATGGAGGGAGCCTGGCTCCCTGGATTCCTCCCCATGTGGGATACATGACAGAGTCCTCACCAGGGCCTAGGAACAGCATTGTTCATATGAAGCTGAGTGGACACTTATTCTCTCCCTCCTGCTTCCTGCCTCCTCTCCCAGCAACATCCGTATGCAAAGCCAGGGCTTTCTTCGATCCCTCCCTCATTTTGAATATGATTCAGCAGCTGTGACTTTGGCCCCTTCTTCATAACCCTCCATGTGTAAGAAGTTGGCTTCCTGTTAGGGAATATTTGGTCTTCTGTTTACCCTTTCCCAAAATTCTCTTCAAATCCAAGACAATCAGACTCGTCCTCTTCATCTTCAGTGCTGAGCCCTAGTTAGAGGTGCAGCTGTGCCTGATCCTTCTGGTCCCTCTGGCCTCTGACCACAGCAGGATCCTGAATCGGGACTGAGGAAGCAAAGACCAGCCTGACAACATGGTTAGAGAAGGAGCCCCTCGATTTTTTTCAAAGGAAAAATTCAGCTGGCCCTGGTGGAGAGGAAACTTTTATGTTCCCCATGGCAGTCGTGGCCTGGAGAACTGCCAGCTGTATAGGGAGATGTGGCCTTGCTCCTATGGCTCTTTCTACCTCTGATCAGTATACATGAATGATCTGGTGTCTTTGATGGAAATTCTCCACAACTCCTACCTAGAGACTAGCAATTCATGGTCTCTTCCCATTTTTCATGTGTTCTCCTGGGAAGTTGGAAGATCCCTTCATCATCAGCTGACCTGCATGAGTCTCCTTGTACAGAATAATTTCTTGAAATAATAAAACAAATGTCACACAGAAATGAAGCATTTCTCTCAGAAATTTCTCAGAATTTCTCTTTATTGGGGTCAGCCTGTGGTTGTTTCTAGAAAAGGATTCAGATGTTCCATGGTCTGAGGTAGGTGTCTAGGCAGCCCTTTCAAATAAAGGTCACTTCTGTTCCCCTGGAGATGCCTGGTCTGGTTTCCCTTCCTGCCAAAGGATGATTTCCTGGTGTGTTATGGAGCCCCTCAAGAGACAGAACCTTCCCAGACCTCCCAGACAGGATCCATTCTCACACCATCTCAATCGGAATGTGTTTTTGGGTGAAGAACATGGTCCAGCCTCTTACATGGTGTGGCTTCTTTAGCAAACTTGTAAAGGGAAAACAGTATTTTCCTGTCAACAGTGATTGCTTTCTAAGGCATTTCATTGATGTTATTGAAATCATTTTTAGAAGTCACTTTGGCTATTTCTAGCAGTCTGTTCTGCTCCTAAAATGTGATGCCCAGAAGTGCAGAAGCTGTTGAGCACCATGAGTACCCTTGAAATTTTCCCCTCTTACATTACAATTCCTCTTATTGAATAGTTATTCCAAGTCCACATTCACACAATACAGAAGATATATATGGGCCCAGGACCCGCTTTAGATATTCAGAAAAGTAAAGAAGGAGCTCAGCCGCCCCCTCTTCTCATTTCAAAGATATCTGTGGAAAATAGACTATAGTAATTATGGGACTTGCCTTCAGTCATAGAGCAAGTTAAGTAGCTAAGATAGATGTTCACTTTGGTCCCCCTGGCTTGAAATCCAGTCATCTTTCCTTTGCTGCCGGCTCCTTCCATGTAACCAAATTAAGAGACCTGTTGAAAAATGAAGAGTTTGATGAGAGTGAGGTAACGGGCAGCAAACCTCCAGTGGGAGCCTGGGGATTCTCTTAAATGTTCTTGAGCCACATTTTGGCATAGCTCTGATTGATGCCATTCGTCTGTTCGTCAGATCGATTTGATTTCTTTTGACACATATTCATCATCTCCCCCCTCACCATATTATCCAGTTTTTTGCAACCTTCCAGCCCTGCATGCCTCCCCCCAAAGCTACTAAGTTCACGTTATTTATATGCATTGTCCATGCTTTGCCCGGGTCTAACCATGTCTCCTTGTGAATTTTAAATCCATCCCTTCTTTGGCAAGTCTTAGGGCTCTTCCTCAGTCTTCAGATGCTTTAGCCTTGGGCTCTGCAGGTTGGACTGGCTGCAGCCACCTATCTGCATTGCTGGACTCAGAAGAAGTCTCCCAGCCAGAGTTCTTTGGTCTCTACTTAGAATTAGAAAGGAAGCAGGAAATGGGCCACCTGTCTCAGAACCAAGACAAGGCAGGGGAGAACCCATTGTTCAACGTGGTGAGAACATTTAAGCCTGGGAAATTGTCAAATACTCCAAGCTAGTAGTCAGGTTGATGTTTTGTTGATTGTCTAGACCAGTGATGGGCAAACTATTCCCCAAGGGCCAGATCCAGGTCCTAGTTTGGCCATCACTGCTTTAAGCAATTCCCTAATCAGGACATCTGGATGTGGGGGCGTTGTGTTTAGGGAATTGCTTAATGGAGTGATGGGCAAAGTAGGGCCTGGATCTGGCCCAAGGGGAATAGTTTGCCCATCACTGGTCTAGACCAAAAGAAGGGATGGAAAAAAGGTGAAGGCTACACACTCAACTCAAAAGCTTTCCCCAGGAGGACCCCCATTCTGTTGAGTGCAGTGCTGAGCAAATGTCGGACTGTGCTAGGGCACTTTTAAAGATGCAGACGCTTGAAGCTCTCTCTGCAGCCAAGGGAAATGGGCTGCTCCAGTCACAGCGTAGTCGAAAGCAGAATTTCCACATTAACTTCAGTTCTGTATACTCTGAGGAACACGTTCTCCCCCATATTCCAAGGAGGTGAAACCTTTTTAGGTATTCTAGGCAGGAGCCAAACACCATTTAGAGGTAAATTCTTTTTTTAGAAATCCCTCCCTTCCCTCTTAGAATCAATACTGTGTATTAGTTCCAAGGCAGAAGAGCAGTAAGGGCTAGGCAATGGGGGTGAAGTGACTTGCCCAGGGTGACACAGCTAGGAAGTGTCTGAGGGAACCCAGGACCTGTCTCTGAGCCTGGCTCTCAATCTGAGCTACCCAGCTAACCCCTAGATGTAAATTTTTAAGGCATTACCTGGTTTGCTGTATAGTGACTTTGATGGCTTAAGGGTGGTATAAAAGCCGGGTTTACATTGGATTCTCAATCCAAATTCCCTTTCTGAGGTAATTATTTTGAGATGGGCAGGATAATCAATGGAGTGTCAACCTTACCCCACACTTTTTGTTGTTGTTTTCAGTCCTCTTTGACTCTATGACCCCACTTGAGGTTTTCTAGGCAAAGATTCTAAAGTGGTTTGCCATTTTCTTCTCCAGCTCATTTTACAGATGAGGAAGTTGGGGTCTGCAGGGTTTAAGGACTCACACAGAGTCACCGAGCTAGTTAAAGTGTCTGAGGCTGGATTTGAACTCTGGCCTTCCTGATTCTCAACTTGGCACTATGCATTAGGCCCCCTGGCTGCTCTGCCCCAAACTAGGACAGGATAAACAGACAGGAAAATCATGAGCATAGAATTGAATTCTGGATTTCCCTTTTTATCATTTTTGCCCTGTAAGAAGAGGGGAATAACTAAGTCTCTGAACTGGAAATCTGTAAGCCAAAGCAAGATTTATTGATTTCATTGGTGAGATGAAGAAGAGGTGAGACTCTTCTTCTTGGTTAGAGCCTCTGAAGATCTTACTGCATACCTGTTTGTCCATCAAATCCTGGATATTGGGCTTAAACTATAGTTCTGGGGTTCAGGGTTCAAAACAGAATAACTTGCACTACTTGCCATTTCAAGCTTAAAGTTTTCCTAGAAGGCTATAATGTTTTTCAATAAGAAAAGGTGTGGATCATAAAAGGGGTCAAAGAGGAGTCTCAGATTTTTATCTAGTCTCTTATTGGCTTCCCACATATTCTCCTTTTTCTTTTAAATTGAAAAGGGCATCCACCTGTTGGGCTGTGTGAATTTCTCTTATGAGGGCCAAGCGAAACTTTTAAGTTACACAAATGTGGGCATGAAAAGAAAAGAGGACAAAAACAATGATCCAATGATTGCTAGGCACATTGACAAAAAGCCAATTAGGGGGCAGTCCCCTTTGGCATAAGAGTGTACATTCAAAACAGATGCATTCAATTTCCCATAGTTCAATCAACTGCACCCCAAAGTTCATTTTGGATCTTCTTGATGCAGTGTAGGTCTCTGCAGGCATCTTCATGGTGTCTTCTCCAAACAGGTTTATTGTCTGGATTCTGGGGAGATGGCAAATTTCTTATCCTGAAATTACTCTCAAAAGAATTTCAACTTTACATTATAAATTATAAAACATACATTCTCCTCTGAAGAGGGTTAAGGCAAACATCCAGATCAGTTAAGGATACATGGCTGAGTTTTTGGGTTGTGTGAATCAATTGTCAAAAGAAATTTAAAAAATTAAAAAAAAAATCCAAATAAAAGAGAGAGAAAAAAATAAGTTGTGAATGAAATGTAAAATATCAAAGTCTTATGTGCAAAAATGTAGGGAAAAATAAATTTATAGTAGGTCCTGGAATCAAGGCCCAAGTAAAGTGATTTAAGCAATGGTGCAATTACCCATTCAGAAGCTAGGACTATAGAAAGTTACCACACTTTTGAGAAAGAAAAGGACCAAATTTTTTTGTGAGAAAAGGAAATGTCTTTCCCTGATCTGATTTGCCTGTACTTGAGCCAGGATGATGGCCAACCTTTGGTACTTAACTAGGATGAAGCTCAAGGAAGTCCAGCCTCTAACATATGTCAGAAGAGCTGCAACCCTGAACCCAATTGTTAAGTTTAAGTCCTTCAGTATTGGCATGAGAAAGTTTTGTCAATCCTTCTTGGATTGGTATGGTCTTTTTTTACCTTGTGGTGCTAGGCATTGTGCAGTTTCTCACCAAACCCATTGGACTGGGTGGTCTCCTTAACCTTGTGGCTCTTTTGTTCCCTTCTCCTGGAATCAGACAGAATCATTAATTATAGTCCCATAATAGTTACCAATTCATGGCAGGTTTCTATAGACTAAGGCTTTGTGGGTATGCATTAATATTAAATTTATATTACTGTAAAATCAAAAAGGATTAATATTGAAAATATGTAATTTAAGTACAAAAAATGAGAAAAAGTGAAAAAAGTCAATTATTCTATATATTAAAAAAATTAAAAGGAAAAGCAATAAAAAATCAAAAATTTAGGGAAAAATACAATGTTTTTTTAAGTAAAAAAATCTTTTAAAAATCAAAATTATATATATTGTTTAGATTTAGTGAAATGTCTTTTACCCAAAAATGAGATCCATTTTCTGTATGAATAAAACCTTGATCCCCATATTATAATTCTGGGGTATTATTTGTTTCCTTGTATTTGTAATTAGTTATTCCAATTGATGGTCAGAAAATTATACAAATAAATTAATTTACAAGATATTCAAACTAACTTTCATTGAAACAACACTTGGGATGGGTACAGCTTCTTTAGTAAACAGTGGGACATATTGGCTTGCTTTACATTCAAATTTCTGGGGCTTCAATTATTATGTTACTTTGCTTTGAATATGGCAAAAGGAGGGAAGGGAGTATAATATTGTTTGACTTCAGGTAAGAGTCAAGGATTATTTATTAATGATATCTTTCTTTTGAATGGTGAATCCAAATCAATAATCCATAAATGAGTAATATCAGTTGCAAATCCAATGACTTTTACCTTAAACAGTAATTATTACAATAGCATTTGTAAGGTTTCCAAGATTTACATACACAATGAAAAATCATAATGTTACAAAATATGATAAACAAATTTTCTTTTCAACAAATTATCAGTGTATAAATTATCTGGTAATTCTTTCCAGCAATACAGAAAGAGTTAACAGTTTGCTTGGAATTAAGTTTTCATTACTGTTATCTTGATTAAAGAGGGTTAAGGCAGGGGGCTGGTTATTTTCTTAACTTATTGAAATAGTCAGTTTACTTTAAACTTTTAGTTCATAATACAAATCATATATTATTGCAAATAGGCATGATCAATTTTTAACAAATATCTTTTACACAAAGTTTACATTTAAACATATTTTTTCAGTTTTCACAAAGTAAGGTACATGTTTTGATCCTGATACAAAATTATTCTTCAAAGGATATTGATTTAAAACTTCAAAATTTGCAACCAGGTACCTTGGAATGTTCTTACATTTGCAAATAATTGTTTTATTTCAGGTCCCTTAGGATTACTGAGATGATCAATATTTTTAGTTAATGCATTATTCAATTACATGTTATAATATTGACAAGTTTGTTAATTAGTTTTAATTGCATCAAAATCACTACTAAGTAAAAGATATTATAATAATATTAATGCCATCACAATCAAGTACATATTAACAATGATATCAAATTATTATGAGGGTTATGCATTTTGTTATAATTTTATATTCTGGATTTGAATACATTACTATAAATCACAAATATTATGAGAATACAATCCATTCAATTAACTTTTAAATACTTGTGAAATAGTGAACATAGGAGACATAATTTGACTAGGATCTAGTAACTTAAAGCATAAATTTAAGTTGTCACAATAATTATTTTTACATTTTCTAATATTATTTGAAATAGAGATAACTACTTAAATTGAACCAGATTTCTATAAGTTACAAAATTAACATTAGCTTCTTATTGTTTCACTTTACTGAGTTTGAGTTAGTAAAAACTGTTGCTGAAAATATTTAGTCACTTTCCCTCCTATGTATAGAAGGGGTTAAATTATTTTTGAAACGTGTCCAAGGCTGCAGCCGCTTTTCAAGCGGCTGTGCTCTTTAACTCTTTAGTTACTGCATTTATAAAATTTGCCTCATTATTTTAAAACCTTGATGATTTATCACTTCCAGCTGAATAATAATTTAACTTCACTATGTCCAAATTGTCCCTGATTAAAACTTTCTGACAAGGTTTGCTACATATACCAGTTATTCTTTCAGACCTCTGCTTAAAGAATAAAACCTGTAGTCTGGCCTCTCTATACCTTAGGACAAATCTACATACCTGATTAAATATTTCTTTTAAGTCATGAACTAGTATCCTCATATAATTTGCAATCCTCAAATTCAGTTTGATAAGCATTTTTGGCAAATTTGATTATTTAAATCTGTATTTTACACACTGCAAGTCTTAATAGATAACCTTTTCAATATAAAGTTTGTACATATTTAAAATTAACTGAAATTCCATTTTCTAACTAGTAGTCAAATAGATTTATACTATACCATCAGTATCTATTCAAATTCTTAGCAAGCAGGTATCCTAATGAATTAGAGAAAGGGCTGTGAATTTTGAGAAAAATGAGCTATGTTTTTTGACTTTCCAAAATTATTTCTTGCTAAACTGAGGCAGCATGGATGATCTAATTTTGACTTAAAATTTTCTCTTGAACCATTCTCCATTTAAAGGGGGTCTAATTATGAAATATAAGCCAATGATATTTAATAATTTATAAGTTAAGATTTTCACTAACATCAGTGTGATTAATGGTAGATTAAACTTGTGTCAGTCCAAAAAGTTTTTACCACTCTCAGTTAAGCATTTAGGAGAACTGATGATTCTGATTAGCTAAAAAAGTTTTAAATTGCACTTCTGTACCTCAGTACACAGTTCAGAATCATTGCTTTTTCTGTATGAATAAAATTTTTTCTTAGATTGCATTTAGAATCCTTGGTAAGTTTGATTAAATATATATCTCAGTATTTAACCTGTTACCAGAATTTGGTGGTGGGATCAAATCTGTCCCCTTTTATTGTCTTATGATTTCTTTGTTCCCTTTCTTATGGCCAGTAAGAAATGGAAGAAGAAATGTAGACAAATTATCTTGTTGATTCTCGCCTTAGAGCAGAGAATATGATTTCTTTTAATCAATTAAATTCTTTTAGAGTTTAAAACACTCAGAAATCCGTTAGAGATGTTATTTTTCTGAATTTCTCAAACTCCTCTGTCTGTCTTTCCCATTCCTCCGGAATGAATGAGAAAGAGAAAGATTTATTTTTTTCAAAATTCCATTGTGATCACAGACAAACACAACAATAAAACTTAAGATTCAAATTGATCGGAGACACATAGACACAACATATAGACACACAGACTAATCAAAGACATTTCCCGGGCATTTCATGCATACTCTAACAAATATATAACATCCTATCAAAGATCAATAAATCACATCTTACGTGGCTAAAGAAATCTGGAAAAAAAAAGAAAGTTTATTATTCAGAAATTTGGTTAACTCTAGCAAGGAACTGGCTATGCTAGGATGAACTCTTGGATTAAACTTAGTCATTGGTGGGGCCTGTGGTTGGCCTCCTTTCCATCTTCCCTGAAATCTCTTATCAGGTAATCTGTAACCATTTTTATGGAATTTGGAATTACAATTTTTCTTCCAGTGGTAACATTTCTCACATCTGGGACACAAAGAATTAGGGGCATTGGAACAAGAGCTTTTTACAGCTTTTGAGCCCTTAATCATTCCAGAATAAGTTTTTCCTTTCAGGGCTGCCTCGATGGCTATACCCTGCATATATGCTGGAGTAAAGTCCTCACAAGCTTTCACATAGTCACTAATAGTCCCAGATGCTTTAACATTTTGAAGCATGCTCTGACACACATTATTGGTGTTGTCATAGGCAAACTTTTTGACTATTATCTGAGTTGAATATTCATCATTTATATATTTTTTTACTTCTTGATTTAATCTTTTTATAAATTCTGTATATATTTCCTCTGGGCCTTGTCTAATCTCGACCAAACCTGTGGACAGTTGCTTAGTTACTGGGATCCTTTTCCAAGCCTCTAAGGCACACTTCGCACATTGAATTAGAGCTTCTCTAGGTAAATTAATCTGATCGGCATGTAATTCCCATTCATCTTTTCCAAGTAACATTTCTTTAGTAACTCTGATGCCCTGTTTCTTATTAATGGCTGCCTTCGGTTTTGCCAATTCATCAAATTCTGATTTCCAAAAGAGGTAGTCCCCTGCAGCAAGGGAATATCTCGAGGTCTGAATCCAATCAAAGGGGGTCATCCAAATTGCCCCCAAAGTTTCCACCAAGTTTAAGGTGTATGGAGAAGCAGGACCATATGAAGTACAAGCTATCTTAATTTCTTTTAACACTTTGTAGGGAAGAGGCTCCCCATGTGGGAGATACTTCATCATCATCCAATTCATCTGCTCTAAAAATAACTGGGAAACAGAATGACATGTCTCCATCCTTTCGAGCATTTTTAGGGCTCCTTTAAACCCTATATTCGGGGGCTGTGGCTGCGGAGTTGGAGCTTCAAGCGGCAGAGGCTCCTCTGCTGTTACCTCTCTTTCCTCTTTGGAAGAGAGGTTTTTAGGTGTGGAAAGGCCCTCTGCTAGTGACTTTTTCATTCGAATTTTAAAGCTCCACTTTGATTTACCATGAGCTTTTTCCTCCTCCTCTGATTCTAAGACTGAAACCTTAAAGATTTTATTCTCTGCATTCTGACCCGATAACAAAGTTGTTTTTTCAGCAGCCGATGAAATTTTTTCTGACACTTGTTCTGATCTGTGCTCAGTATAATTTTTCAAATCATTGCCAACTTTTTGCCATAATTCGGAGGGAATCCAATCAAGAAATTTAGTGTGCTATTCTTTACTAATTTTTACTCCCCATTTTCTGAGGGTGTGCTCAGTTATATCAATAAAAAGAGTTCTTTCCTTTGATTCACAGTGTCCCATCGTGTTAATCTATTCTTTTACTTCTAGTGTCTTCCCTTAAGGGGAGAGTTCTGAAAACTCTAGATTTCTTGCCCTTCTTTGGGCAGAAACTAAATTGTTGTAATTTGGGAGTTGTCTGAGGGGGAGGACAAATATTTACCTGAATCCAGAGATCCAAGGTACCTGTTCATGCTCCAAATGTGGAGATCTCTTTATCATCTCTAATAATCTGATAAGGACAGTTTAGTTGATAAGGAAATAAGGACAGAACAAGCGAGTTGTCTTTTACCTCATGCTTCCAGCTCTGGCTCCAAGAGCATGGAGTTTATTATATATACATATATTTCAAGACTCATTTCACACAAAAGAACCCCCACCCTGAAACTTAGCGTTTGTGCCGAAACACAAATTATGTCACATCAAAGCACAATAAAGTTATGGTTTTACAAAGAATTTTCTCACGAAGATAATGCTGGATGAGAAACAGGCTCAAGGTTAAAAATGAGCCTCACTTTATCTAAAAGTTATTTTGCCTAAGCTTGCCACTCCATGACCTTGGGATGCCTGGAGCAGTTAGAGAGATATACCCACAGCTGCAGCTTTACTCTGCTGAGTGAAAAAAGGATGTTAACTCATTAAGTGCTGGTTTACTAAGAACTTAAAGTTTTCCTAGAAGGCTATAATGTTTTTCAATAAGAAAAGGTGTGGATCACAAAAGGGGTCAAAAGAGGAATCTCAGATTTTTATCTGTTCTCTTATTAGCTTCCCACACCTCACTGAGGACAAATTGACACATTAGGATTTCTAATTCTTTTTTCTTTGCTAGCCATATTTTGTTCCCTTATGTATAGACACCAATGTCTATGGGTTTCATTGTTGACTCCCTTAAATGTTTTCTCCTGTGAGCTCTGCAGACATCTATTGCTCTTCTTACCTTCTAGCTTGTCTCTGTGTAACCTCATTTTATGGAGAGCTCATTTCCCCCTGTCACTTATTGGGTATCCCCTAGTGGGAATTCCTTTTGAATATGATTTGGACTAGCTAGCTAAAGTGCTGGGTCTGGAGTCTGGGCGGCCCCAGTTCAAATGTGGCCTCAAGATGTTTAGTAGCCATGTGACCCTGGGGAAGTTACTTAACCCTGTTGGCCTCGGTTCCCCTCATCTATAAAATGAAGTGGAGAACAAAATGACAAACCACTCTCTTTGCCAAAAAAACCCTCAAAGGGGTCACAGAGTTGGACGTGAATGAACAACTGTAATGACATAACTGACCAGATACTACTGAGTTCTCTCCTAATTCTAAAATTCTATGGCTGGAGTTTTCTTCCTCCACTTTCCTTTTAATTGGATTTTCACCTCTTTGTCCTTAATTTCCTTTAGTAACAAATGAGATGGCTGGCTGAGGGTGTATTGGAGCCAGCTCACACTTCTCTAGCCAATTGTTCAATTTTCATTGTGAGCATTTACAGATCAGGGCTTGCTTGATTTGTGGAATGTCTATATATCAAAATACGGTGAAAAAATCCCACAGATTCAGCCTGAAAGTGTATCTTTGTGTTTTATCCCTTCTCTTAAGCATTTACCAGCACACCCCTGGGCTACGTAATCTCCAAGACCTCTTTCAGCTCTAAATGTCTGATCATAATTCTAACATTTATTAGTTCAGTGATTATGGAATCACAATGTCCATTGTATTTGGAGGGAGCCTTCAGGCACAACCTACCACTGCTCACAGCACTCTTGGGAAGGATGGAGAGGGGACCGTAGGTGTATCTGGAATTCATTTTGCATTATTCTACTCTTTTCTTCCCTGCTGTCCCCAATCAAATGAAGTTTCTGACATCTTGCCTCAATTTTGTCATAGCCTGGCAGTGAGCCACCATTTGGAGAACTAGGTTGATTATTGAGTAGGATATTGGGAACCATTTGCTTTTCTTTGGCCCCACTGGATGAAAATAAATGTAATTCTATGTGAATTGTTTCCATAACAGCTGAGGAGAGCGTGCACAAATTTTACCAATGAGTAGATGCTAATATTAGAACCAAGTTTAGAGGAAGTTTCAGTCTTTTACTGCTTTTTAAGTAAAACACACAACCGTGAGTAGTGCCCAGCCCTATATTGGCCAAAGCTATCATACGATCCTTTTGTGTTTCCAAGGAGTGTCAAGTTATCCAGAATTACATGGAATCAGAATTGATATCTGAGAAAAAGGTCAAGTGAACATAGGATTTAAAATTTTTTTTCTTGTTGTTAAAGATTAAAATACTGCCATTTCCATGTTGAAACCTCTGGCTCTGAACCTTCCAAATAGGTGCTTTCCAATTCTGTGGAACTCCAAGGTTCAGTGATCTCAATCCAATCATTTCAATCCCAATTTAAAGGATACACACGCATTTGCAGGGTAGCAGCTAGATGGTACAATAGATATTGCACAAGACCTGCATCAGGAAGACCTAGGTTAAAATCTAACCTCAGACACTAACTGTGTGGCCTTGGACAAGTCATTTATTTAACCTCTACCTACCTCAGTTTCCTCATTTGTGAAATGAGGATAATAATAGCACACACTAAATCTCAAGGTGGGTGTGAGAATGAAATGAGATAATATTTGTTAGTGCTGGACAAATAATACTTATTCTCTTCCCTCTTATAGACCATTTACTAATTCGTGACTATCAAGAAAACATTTCTACAGAAGGCACTCCTTGAGCTACACCTCATGGGAAATGCATGATTCCACAAGGCAGAAAGGAGGAGAAAGAGCAGCCCAGATAAAGGGGGATAGTGCAAAGAAATGGAGATAGTTAATTGTGTTCCGTGTTGGAGCTCAGAAAGGAGATTAATAAAGGAAAAAGTTGGGAAAGTAGATTGGGCCCTAAGAGGCAAGATCAGGGGTCCCAACTTTGTTGTTTTGCCAATCCCCAGTCCCTTTCAACAAAAAAAAAATGTGGTGAACCCCTAGGGCAATTTAATATACTACTACTAATATTAATTTTGATTTACTTATTAAATGCTTATAACTATCATAATAAAAATTTCTCCAAAAATGTATAAATTAAAATGTGTGTAACATAATTATGGTACAGAATTTGCTCTACCTATAATTATGAAAACTCCATATACAAAGTCATGAAACTAATTGGAAAATAATTTATAGGTATTTTTATGTGTTTTGTATTTCATTATCATTATCTTCTTTTCTGTTCTATTTATACTTTATATTTTATGGGTATTTTATATTTCAGTTCTGTTAGCTTTTTAAAAAGTAATCTAGCAGGACTTATATGCTCTCTATTATTTGTAAAAGTTCATATTAAATTATTTTTATAAATGTTGTTGAATATAAATAACATTTTAATGAGATGATTTACATTTTGGAAGAAGTTTAACATAAAACGTGTGTGTGTGTGTGTGTGTGTGTGTGTGTGTGTGTAGGTGTGTGTGTGTGTGTAGTTTTTTTTCTTTAAACCCTTACCTTCTATCTTAGAATCAATACAAAGTATCAGTTCCAGGGCAGAAGACCACTTAAGGGCTGGGCAATTGTGGTCAAGTGACTTGTCCAGGCTCACACCTGTAGGAAATGACTAAGGCCAAATTTGAACCCAGGATCTGGTTCTGGCTCTCAATCCACTGAGTCACCCATCTGCCCTGGGGTGTATCCTTTTTATGTTGAACTTTTTTTATTTTGCTTAGTAAATGCTTTTTGCAATATTTGGTTCGTAACAAGACAAACATGGTCCTCAGTCTGCTTCCACAATGAGTTCATTTCTGTATTTCGAATTAAAATAAGAATAAAGTGAAAATGTTTACTTCTTCAAATATGTGGAAGGAAGTGGTGGAAGAATTTTTCAAACTCTCTTCCAGAGAGATGAAAGTTCATTTAAAAAAAAATTTAGTCACCTTACAAGACAAAAACAAATAACTAGTTACAATGGAAAATACTTTTCTATTGGCTAATGACAAGTACTGCATGTAATGATAACTTTTTAAAGTTCAGTGGCATATTTTATTCAGTTGCTTTATTTGTAAACTCTGTAAGGAGAGACTCTTGAGCTAAGACTTCTGTATCTTCTACCACCAGCAGAATGGGCCTACTTCTCACAGAAACATTAATGAGTGATTCACCAGTAAGGTTGGCCTATTCATTCGAAAGTCTGCCAGATAGAAGAATAGTAAAATAAGAAGAGAACAAATTTAAGTTGTGAAACAAGCGGAGTACTTCACTGACGGGCAACGTAAGGGTTATTTTCTGCAGGACACTTTTTTTTTTTAATTTTTATTTTTAATATTTTCCCCTAGTTGCATGTTTCATGTTCTTTCCCTCTCCCCCGAACCCCCCCAACCTCACTTAGCTGACACACAATTCCACTGGGTTTTACGCATATCATTGATCAAGACCTAATTCGATATTATTGATAGTTGGACTAGAGTTATCATTTAGTGTCTACATCCCCAATAATATCCCCATCAGCCCATGTGTTCAAGCAGTTGTTTTTCTTCTGTGTTTCTCCTCCCACGGTTCTTCCTCTGAATGTGGCTAGTTTTCTTTCTCATAAGTCCCTCAGCCTTGCTCTGGATTCTTGCATTTTTATCGTAACACTATTCTGGCCTCTTTTTTTTTTAATACTTCCTCTTGGTGATTTCATTAGCTGCCATGAGTTCAATGCTCATCTTTATACAAACTATTTCCAGATTTATACACTGAGGGCAAGTCTTCCTCCTGAATTCTCTTCCTATGTACTCCATATATAAGCCATCCTTGGCTTTCTATCAAATTCTATCTCATATAATAATTCGATTCCTAGGCTAGCCACATGTCCTCCAGGTTTTAAAGGTAACCTTGAGAAGGAAGACATAGCCCATAGTCAAGTGAAACAAATTCTTTTGTTAGTCACATCCTAAAACGTGTGCCTCTTCTGTATCCTGCATTTATCAACTCTATTAGTAGGTGGGTAACAGGCTTCGTGGCCAGTATGGGCAATTATTACAATTTTTAAGGTTTTCAAAGTTGTCTAATATATATAAAGTTATCTAATTTCACATTTCTGCTTCTGCTTAATGCACATTCCGCCACTTCATAGGAGTACTGCTTTGGAATACAGTTTGAAATCTGGTTTTTCAGTCCCTTCCTTTTTTTGTATTATTTCCCCCAATTCTTGACCTTTTGTCCCTCCAGATTAATTTTATTCTTATTTTTGTCTAGCTCTATAAAATAAAATTGTGGTAGTTTGACTGGAGTGGCATTGTACAAGTTCATATTTTTATTATATTGATATGGTTCCCCCATGAATAAATCAATAGTTCTCCAAGACTTTGCTAGCTTTTATTTCTGTAAAGAGTATTTTGTAATTATATTCAAAGAGTTCTGACGTTGGTTTTGGCAAGCAAACTCCCTGTGGCAATTCTTCTGAGTGGAATTCCTCTTTTTGTCTATCTCAGATGGAATTTTTGAGCAACATATAGAAATGCTCATGATTTATATGGATTTGTCTTCATGCAACTTTTCAACATCTCATAAAATTGATAGCTGACTCTTTTGAGTTTTCTAGATATACTATCTGATCATCTACAAAAAAGATCATTTTGTTTCCTCTTTGCTCATGCTTATTCCTTGCATTTCTTTTTCCTGTAGTGCCACTATAGCTAACATATATACCTTCTTCCCCTCCTAACTTTCTCCCTCTGGTTCTTGCTCACCACTTTTGGTGTCCCCGAGTTCTTTTTTCCCACAGATGTCCATATCCTCATTTGCATTCTATATACTGGACCAGAATAGCTCTCTCCTTTCCCTGTTACCATGTAATCATACCTCATCTTTCATGTAATCACATGATCAAGATATTATAAATATTTGCTTATTTACAATTCAGATAATAGACTCAGAAAACCCTCATCACTAGAAGATTAAATAACGCAACTCCTGAAAATTTATGTGTTTCAATTCATCTAAACCAGTAGTTAGTCTGGCGCCACTCTCTTTGACTGCAGGAGCGAGCCATGAACCTCCACAATCCTGTTGTTACTAATGAGAGTAGCATCAGACCAACTACCTGAAGAGGGAAATGAGAAAGAAGAATTTAACTGATAATGAGGTGGCTACATTCCAGCCTTGTGTTTTATCTTTACTTTGAAGTTACTGTATTGTCTAAGGTGAAATGGAAATTCTGTGCAGTTGTAAAACTTTCTCTGTGCTTTTGGGTGAAAGGGAGTTTGAATTTCATATATATTAAACTTGTGACTCAATGGCACTTTGGAGAAGTAACCATGAGCTGACAGTCAAGATTGTCTCCCACCTCTTTCTTTATCACCTAAGCTGTCCTTATCAGACTTCTCCTGGACCTGCTTTCAACAGTAAACTGTGATGAGTTTTTTCATATATTTTTTATATTTTCCCAGTTACTTTCCAAGTATCTTTTTTTAAAACATTTATTAATAATCATTTTTAACATGGTTACATGATTCATGCTCCTCCTTTCCCCTTCACCCCCCGCACTCCCCCCACCCATGGCCGATGCACATTTCCACTGGTTTTGTCATGTGTCCTTGATCAAGACCTATTTCCAAATTGTTGGTAGTTGCATTGGTGTGGTAGTTTCGAGTCCACACCCTCAATCATGTCCGCCCCGACCCATGCGTTCAAGCTGTTGTTTTTCTTATATGTTTCCTCTCCTGCAGTTCTTCCTCTGAATGTGGGCAGCATCTTTACCATAAATCCCTCAGAACTGTCCTGGGTCATTGTATTCCTGCTGGTACAGAAGTCCATTACATTCTATTTTACCACAGTATATCAGTCTCTGTGTACAATGTTCTTCTGGCTCTGCTCCTTTCGCTCTGCATCACTTCCTGGAGGTCTCTCAAATTTGCATGGAATTCCTCCAGTTTATTATTCCTTTTAGCACAATAGTATTCCATCACCCGCA
>NC_058133.1:248323814-248367973 GCF_016433145.1 Gracilinanus agilis | reverse complement strand
CATTGCCCACCCTTACCACTCTTCCACCTATGAGACAATACACCGAAATTAAGGGTTTATAAAAAAAAAATCTGCAGTTACATTAGCCTAGAGCGGTGATGGTCAAACTATGGCCTACGGGCCAGATGCGGACCCCTGAAATGTTCTATCTGGACTTGTGACATTATTCCTAATCTGACAAATACAATGAGTAGGATACAACACAATGAAACTTCGAAAGAGTTGCCTTAGAAACAGACTGACAGATGAGCATTTCCTTTCCTTTGGCCCCATCTTTAAAAAGTTTTCCCATCTGGAGGCAGCTGGGTAGCTCAGTGGATTGAGAGCCAGGCCTAGAGACGGGAGGTCCTAGGTTCAAATCTGGCCTCAGACACTTCCCAGCTGTGTGACCCTAGGCAAGTCACTTGACCCCCATTGCCTACCCTTACCACTCTTCTGCCTTGGAGCCAATATACTGTATTGACTCCAAGATGGAAGTTAAGGGTTTAAAAAAAAAAAAGTTTGCCCATCACTGGTCTGGAGGACTCCTGGTGAGGAATCTCCCTCTACAAAAAAAAAAAAATCTACAAATGCAATTTGACAGCTCTCTATAACAGCATCTTTTAAAAAAAAACACTCTTAGTCTTTATTTTAATAACAAGTCCGAGACAGAAGGGCAAGGCCTAGGCAAACAGGGTTAAGTGACTTGCCCAGGGTCATACATCTAGGAAGTATCTAAAGCCAGATTTGAACCCTGGACCTCCCTACTCCAGGCCCGGCACTCTATTCACTGTGTCACCTGGCTGCCCCCACTTAGCATCTTAAAAGAGTTTCTGTGACCCTGACAAGTTGAGTCATGGATGGTGGCACAGTAGATAGAGGGCTAGATCTGGAGTCAAGAAGACCTGATTTCAAATCTGTTTCAGAAGCTTAATAGCTGTGGGACTCTGGGCAAGTCACTTTATCTGTATCTGCCCCAGGTCTTCCTCTGTAAAATGGGGATAATAAAAACATCTCCGTAGGGTTCTTGTGAAGACAAAATGAGATAATATTTGTAAAGCACTTAATAAGTTACTTGTTGTTGTTATTGTTGTTTCCCCATAGTAGTATTTGAACATGGGTATTTCTTACTTTGAGGCTTTCTTTAACCAATATGCTTCATGAAAAATCATTATCATTAAAATCATTAAAATATGTCTATCACTAAAAATAAATGTCTTTATAAATTAAAATTACTATGAAAAGTTTCTTTTATTGAGATCGCAGATTTAGAGTCTGATAGACCTTTGAGGTCAGCTAGTCAATCTCCTCTAATAATTGAGGAAACCCAAGTCCAATGGTTTACTCAAGGTTACACACAAGGAAGTGGCTCAAGAATATGAACTGATGTCTTTTGACTTCAGATCCAGAATGCTTTCTGGGTGTCTCCAGGTGCTTTTAAACTCTTGTCCACCTTGCTCAAACCTAGACACAGAGTCACAGTTTTTTAGAATTTCAAAGGGACTTTAGCATCCACAAAGTTTAACTCATACACAAAAATAATTCTCTGTATAGCATTCCTAGGTAGTTGCTGCACTCTGTCTCCATTTTGCCCACCCCTTCAGAGAAGTTGGTCTGTCTAAACTTCTTGGATGAAGTAGAATTTGAACTGAAGATGAGTCGATTTTACATGAAAAGAAAGGAGAGTGACAAGAGATATAGATGTTGTTATGAAACATTTCCCCAATGCCTTCCTTCTAAAAGCATTTATATTCACTTTGAAGAAGTTAACCGTAAAGTGTTCTCCCTCCCCCCCCCCCCCCCAAAACAGTTCTTCAGGAAGAATGACAGTCTAAAAGCCATATTCCCTATATTTTTTGAGTAAATTAAGACTTGATCTGCCAAGAAGTTGGGATCCTAAAGCTAACAAGACGGGCAGTGAAGAAAGCTCGTATGTGCTATAAACTGGCCACATGGAAATTCTTTGCCTGTGGTGACATTATGGACAGACAATTTCCAAGGCTAGCTGTCAAGAGATGGGCAGAATTCTCCATTCCAAATTACATCTCTCACATGAAAAGCAAGTACAGGTCCAATTGAATTCAATAATATAATGAGGTTCTTAACATTTCCATTTGTATCAAATGATTTGAGGTAAAATGGCTTTTACCAAACAGCAATTTTATAGCAGTTATTCAGAGATGAAAAAAAAATCCTCAAAACTCATGTGCCAGTTGAGAAAAGAACTGGGCCAAGATGGAAGACTCTTTAAGGGATTTGAAAGCCTTGGAAGCCAGCTTTTCTGCTGCTGACAATATACATGACAGTGTGTCTTCTTTCTTCCCATTCTTCTTGACAGTCATTATTGCCAAACCACAAATATACTGGAACCCAGCTCTGTTTAACCATCATGCCAAACTTGGTGTAAGTTCTTGAATACCAGCCACAGAAGCTTAGCTTTTGAAATGCCAGAAGGACCGCATAATAGGGTGGATTCATCTCTCTGGTGTTGTAAAATGAGAACTAGGTACGGGCAAAGAAGGAAAAATCCATAGTTCAATACCTAGGATAAGGCATAATGAAGGATGGCTTAATTTACTTTATTAATTAATTTTATGTAATTAATAATTTAATAAAACTTAAAATATAATTATATAAATTAGTACTATTAATTTATAAATTAATAAAACTGATAAATACACTTTTTGGCTAGAACATTTTGTTCTTAATGGCATATAGATATTAATATCGTTATGTAAAGTCCTATGTATGACAGTAACTATTAAAAGAAATTGCCATACTTTTAGAAGGATAAACCCATTTTCTTTTCTTTAAGTTTATTTATTTATTTAATTAATTTAGAATATTTTTCCATGGTTACATGAATCATGTTCTTTGCCTCCCCTCTTCCCACCTCTCTCCCTTAGTCAAAGAGCAATTCCACTGGGTTTTACATGTGTCAGAAAAACCCATTTTCTGAGCCCAGAGATACCCAGTCTTCCAATTAGTCAGTTGTGGGAAAGGGTGGCTAAAATGCCACCAAAGTTACCTTAGGTAGATTCTTCACAAGAGGCAAATTGCCCTGACTCCAAACAGTATTACTTTTGCTTCTGTTTTGTTTCCTTGACTCCATTGTGTATGAACCTCACTTGGATTTGGACCTATTACTTCTTTACTCAAACCACATTTTCCTATTTAGCCCCCTAGATCAATAGATAATTTGTACCATTCAAGACAATGGAGGCATCTTGAGGAAGAGATGGGAGACAGCATGTGCCAGGCAAGTCTAGCCACTGCCATCACTTTAACCACCCTCTCCCCATAGACCTCAGTGCAGATAATCCTGGACTTTGAACTCTAGAGCCTTGAGAACAGCAGTGCCGTCCAGAACACCAGCCCTGCTTCCAGCCCAAAATCTGAAACCATTATTGAAGGAAGCAGTCTCTGTGGAGATGGAGCCCACTTTCAACACCAGCAACACCAACTACCAACCAACAGCCATTGATGGATTGCCAAGACCAAAAGACCATAGAGTGGCAGCACTCCCTAGACCACTGGTCCTGCTTCCAAGTCCAGCCCTAAAGTCATTATTTAGGGGAGAAATTCCTGTGGAGAGCCAATCAGACAACTGTTGTCCTTGCCTTCTCAATAGCTATAGCTTCTAAAAACCCAGAAAAGCAAGTTCTCCCCCATCAAAGTACTTGGTACTGTTAAGTAATTCAACATCAGAAGCAGATATGATTATTTTTGTTGAAATAGCACAGAAGGTATATTCCTATCTGCTTTGGTACTGCACCCTATGTATCATAAGATATTTCCATGTGACTTGCAAGTGAAACTGTTTAGATGTGTTGTCTTCTCCATTGAGAACAGGGCTATCTTGCTTTTTCTCTTTGTTTCTCCGGTATTTGGCACTGTATTAGACACATAGCAAGTACTCATTCATTTATTCTTCCTTGGCAATTTCTGACTGGATCTTGGGACTGGTTATTCTCTTTGATCTTTGCAAGAGGTAACTATATTTAGAATGTCCTGCCTTGTCTTCCCTATTCCTAACCTCAATTTCTGGGATTTTCCCATTGACTGTCCCTTACTGATCACCACCTAATACCTAGCATAGACTGGTCCTCTCTCTGCCCGTGTTGAGACAGATATAACTGCCTTGTCTTGGCTCTATGTTGTTGGTTTACTATTATACAGATTCTAAGAACAGCTTTAAAAAGAAGATCTGCTAAACTAATATTGCACTTGTAAAAAATAAAATGAAAATGAAAATATTTAAGGTAAAACAACTTATATTGTGGCTTACATACTAAAGTCCTATTCCATTGTCCCATTGTGGTATGAAGGCAACTGTGAACTCTTAGGAGTTCAGATAGCAATTCAGTACCAGGTACCAAACTGGAAAACTTTGAGTATTGGACTCATTGAAAATTGTAACTGCCACCCATGGCCCAGCCCAGCTGAGGCTCATTGCCAGATGATGGCCACCACCAAGGTGATAAAGCTTTTCTTCCACAGTTTTCATGAATCTAAGTTCTGAGAATGGGAATGCCAAATGAGATAATAGATATAAAATGCTTTGCACACCTTTGATTGCTGAATAAATGCCAATTGCTTAGTTTTCTTTTGAT
Organism: Gracilinanus agilis; assembly: GCF_016433145.1. NCBI lineage: Eukaryota > Metazoa > Chordata > Mammalia > Didelphimorphia > Didelphidae > Gracilinanus > Gracilinanus agilis. The sequence goes on along the minus strand of NC_058133.1, from coordinate 248,363,381 downwards.
TAGAATACCTTGTGTTTTTGAACATTGGAACCAGTTGGATATGGGAAAATTGAGACACTAATAAATTTGGTGAAGCTGTGAAATAATACACACATTTTGGAGAACTATGTGGAATCATGCCTCAAAAGGTCATAAAACTCTCATACCTTTTGGCTTAGCAATACCACTACTAGGACTTTATCCCAAAGAGATCAAAGAAAGGAGAAAAGGACCTATTTGTACAAAAATATTTATAGCAGCTCTTTTTGTGTGCAAAGAATTGAGAACTGAGAGGATGTTCATCAACTGGGACATGACTGAACAAGTTGTGGTATATGAACATAATGGAATATACTATTATGTCATAAGAATTGATGAACAAAATTTTCAGAAAAACCTGGAATGACACATTAACTGATGCAAAGTGAAGTGAGCAGAATCAAGAGAACATTCTTTACAGTAATAGCAGTATTATAAAATGATTAACTTGAATGACTTAACTATTATCAGTAATGCAAGGATGTAAGACAACTCCAAGAGACTCATGATGAAAAATGCTGTCTACTGCCATAGAAGGAACTGATGGAGTCTGAATGCAGATAGAAACATATCATTTTCACTTTATTTTCTTCATGATTTTTTGTTATATGTGTAGATAACTAATTTTACAATATGATGAACATGGAAACGTATGTTGCCTGATAGCACATGTATAACCTATATCAGGTTGCTTGCCATCTTAGGAAGGGCAAGAGGGGGAGAATTTGGATTGCAAAATGTCAGCAAACAAATGTTTAAAAATTATATACCTATAACTGGTGAAAAATACAATAAAATATTACTAGAGAATAAAAAAAGTACATTGGACCCAGTTAATATAGAGTAAATAATGACATAGTAGTACTAAGGCTCAGATCATTTCCTTCTGATTTTTATTGTCTGTCATCCAAGTATAAATGGAGTTCTTAAACTTTTTTGTCAAGGCCCCCTTTGGCAGAATCTAGTGAAGCCTATGGAATAATGGTGAAGGCTTCTCAGAATAGTGTTTTTAAATGCATAAAATAAAACACATAGGACTACAATGGAATCTGATTTTATTGAAATACAGCTATCAAAATATCTAAAAAACAACACTCCCCAATCCTCAACCAAATATATGGGTCCCAAACCTTGAAATCTATTCAGTGACTTGCAGACCCTAGGTGAAAGATCCTAAAGTATAATATATTCTTTGACTCTTTAAGTTGCCTTTTGATGTATGGGATTAGAAGTGTTTTTTTTAATTTAGATAGTACAAGTTATTAGAAATCGGATTAGACTTTAAGAATGAACAATATTAATCCTGGTGCAGATGAAGGAAGGGAAAAGGAGAGAAAGGAAAGAGGAAGAATATTCCACAGGCTTTAATATCTTAATGAGATTATGGAAAATAAGGAAACTACAATGTGCCTTGGAGCTACAAAAACATTTCTTCCGTGGCATTAATGCTTTAAGACCAAAGAGCAGAAGATACTATTGAGCCAAAGCTTTTAATAAATAGGTAATCATGAAAAGGATGGGTTTATGGTTAAAGTGATGTCAGCACTTACAACCTGTTAATGACTTCTGACTCACTTGTGTAATAGTTCTAGGGATACAGATATAAAAAGCCAATTATCTAACAAAGTAAATAGCTTTCTCCTCAGATCTCTCAGTAATTTTTACTTTTGTGGCATTATGTTATTGGTGGGTAGCATGTATATGTTTTGTCTAACTCTTATTTATAATGCTTAAATTAGCAGCATAAAAGAGTTCCCCTGTTTGTTCATTGGAGTTCTCAGCCTGGAGTCCAAGGATAGATTTCAGTAGGTTTGTAAACTTGGATAGGTGAAAAAAATTACATCTTTATTTCACTAGCCTCTAGCTGAAATGTAACATTTCCTTCAATCATAAAAACATGATTTGCTTTATTCATTCATTCATTCATTCATTCATTCATTCATTCATTCATTCATCTATTCCTTCATTCCTTTATCCATCCATTCATTTAAAAACCTTTAATACTGTCTCAAAATCAATACTACGTATTGGTTCCAAGGCAGCAGAGTGGTAAGGGCTAGGCAATGGGCCTGTAGTGACTTGCCCAGAGTCACACAGCTAGGAAGTGGCAGAGGCCAGATTTCAATCCAGGACCTCCCAACTTTAGGCGAGGCTCTCGATCCCCTGAGCCACCCAACTGCCCCCCAAAACATGATTTTAGAAGAGGTCCCTCAGCTTCATCAGGCTCTGCCAGAGGAGTCCATAATATAGAGAAGGTTAAAATCCCCTGGTCCAAAATGATGCAGTAGAAAGAGCAGTAAGTCAAGTCAGAAGTCTTGGATACAACATTTAATAGCTATGGGATTCAACTAATGTATGCATTGGATACAGTGTCAGTTCAGTTCCAGTCTCAGACACTTACTAGTTGTGTGTCCCTGGGCAAGTCACTTAACCTTCTTTGCCTCAGTTTCCTCATCTATAAAATGAATTGGAGAAGGAGATGGCAAACCATTCCACTATCTTTGCAGGAAAACCCTAAAAGGGATCACAGAGTCAGACATGACTGAAAAACCTCCCAACATTGGTTGAGAAGATGCTGGCTAAATGCTGAGAGAGAAAGACTCAGTAGCATCTCAAAGTTACAAGATTTGATTTTTGGTCTGTTCTGTGAAAAAGAGAAGGCAGATTTACAGATGTTTGCAATCTCCACTCACTCATTCTGAATTCCAAGTTTCTCTAATTACACTGTGCAAATCAGCCTTCCTTCCAGCTTCATACCTATAGAAATGCACATTCCCTTTCTGAGACCGTTTAGCATTATGAATCGATCCTAAGTCTTGTGTTGAATTCCAGGCAAGGCTGGGGAGCATCTCAAACGTCAAAATATCCCTTCTGTTTATTGGAGAAGTCCTTCTACCTACAAGGCACTCAGTAAATATTCAATGCTGATACTGATGTTGTTTATCAATAATAACCAAAACACAAAGCTCAAAGCATTATATAAACATGAACTATTCTTAGTATTAAAGCATAAAGTTACATGAAAAGATGCAAAGAGGTACTTTTCTTCAAAACAAAATCATTCAATTATCCAATCCTTGCTGAGTAGAAGACTCTGTATTAAGTGTGATGGATAAGATACTGACAGTCACTCATTAAGTGCTTACTTTGTGCCAAGGATTGTGCTTTAAATGGTCTCTCCTTCAGGGTAGATTTCTCCTCCATATATTTGCCCAAGTCTAACTACTTTTCCCTCCTTGCTTTCTCAAGTGCCTCTGCCATTTCCTAATGGTAGTAATGCTACAAAGCTTCCCTTAGGAAATCTGTAGTAATGGAAAAATAAAGTGTATGAAAATGAATGATGTCCAGATTATAAATCATTCCACAGGCTAAAAAGGCACAGAGGGCTGTTGGTAAGCACCAAGAAAGGGAACACCTACATTGATGAAATGAATGGAATATTTGAGCATTTCCTATGGGCTACGTGCTGGGGAGACAAATATATGAGTGGGACAGTTCCTGCCCTCAAGGAACTTATATATATATTTTTAAAACCGTTACTTTCTGTCTTAGAATCAATATTGTGTATCCATTCCAAGACAGAAGAGTGGCAAGGGCTGGGCAATGGTAGTTAAGTGATTTGTCTAGGGTCACACAGCTAGGAAGTGCTTGAGGCCAAATTTGAACCTAGAAGTCCTCAATCCACTGAGCCACCCAGCTACCCCCAGGAAATTACATTCTAATAGTGGAGGCAACACATACAGGGGAATGGTTGCCAGGGAAGGGAGTTTTGCTTTGGGTTTTCTTTCTTGGAAGCAGTGAATTGTGCTTACAAAATTAATATGAACTCCAACAAACTATGGAGAATATAGAGCTTTGGGGACAAGGACCATGTCTTAGATTTGGAAACTCTTTAGCTTCTTCAAAGTATAAAAGTAGAAGTGGCTGGATGACTAAATGGATAGAGAACCAGACCTGGAGATGGGAGATCCTGGGTTCAAATTAGACCTCAGATACTTCTTAGCTGCATGACCCTGGACAAGTCACTTAATTCCTGTTGCCTAGCCTTTAATGCTCTTCTGCCTTGGAACTGATTCACACGATTGATTCTAAGGCAGGAAGTAAGAGCTGTTCTGTTTTTTTAAAGTATAATCTAAGTAATCTTATGTCACTCAGAGTCCATAGATTTCAGTTACCTGATCTAGGAAATGTAGGTGTTGGACTAGAGAGTGTTTGAAGTCCTCCCAGCACTCACATTTATAATTCTTATGAATATCAGCTTCTGCAGTACAGTCTCTATCCTTATTATGAACAGAGTAAATGAAGGGAGTTCTCTGTAGGGACTCATTTGATATTTCCCATTTGGTCCTTGATTTGTTTGCTTGTTGATTTCATCAAAACGTCCATGGGAATTCAAAGATTTTAACACAGTTTGATATACTGCTAAAGAATATTAAAATCTACCTTCACTTTGTAATTTAAACTTGAAATTCAGACTATCTTGAAATGAAAAAATAAAACTTTAAAAATAAGCTTACCTCCTATAAATTATAAAAGAAATCTTAATGAAATTTTGCATAATAACAGTAGTAATAGCACTCATATGGCACCTACTTCTGTGCTAAGTACTTTGCACAAGTTATCTTATTGGATCCTCATAACAACCCTGGGAGGTAGATGCTATTATTATCCCCATTTTACAGATGAGGAAACTGAGGCAAAGAGAGGCAAATTGGTTTATCCTGGGTCACACAGTTAACAAGTATCTGAAACTGGATTTGAATTTAGGTCTTCCTGACTCCAATCCCAAAGCTCTAACTACTGTGCCACCTAGTTGTCTCTATATATGGACTGAATATACAGAGATGAAGGGTTTATAAGAAATCACTCAGGCCCACATTTTTTAGTCTCCTTTAGCAGCTAGTTTCTCCCCTTGAAAAATTACCTGGAATCCATTTTATATAAATTATATATGTATTAACATGTGTATATGTGCCTACATGTATCACATATATATGTGCACATTCACATGTATTCTATTTCATTTTGTCAAATGTAACATCCTTGAGGGCGGGGATTTTTCCTTTTTATGTTTGTAATGTTTATGCTTGTAAGTAGAAATGCTTAATCAATAAATGCCTTATTGATGGATTTCATATCATTAAAAGTTATTGAATTGTTCCTTGAAGGACCTCAGGATATCACTGACAAGATCCCTTGAAATCTAGAAGAAGAGGACTCTGAGGCAAAAGGAGTAATTTCTATATTCTAGATTCTATACCTATTTTTTTAAATTATTTTTTTATTATAATCCCTTGCAAATAGGGATTATTTAATTAAAAATTATATGTAGCTTTTTGTTTATATGTATTTTCAGGGCCTAGAATAGTGCTTGGTGTATATATATATATATATATGCACATGTATATATATGTGTGTGTATGTATGTATGTATTTGATATATATATTTTTAAAATTTAAACATTTATTAATATTCATTTTTAACATGGTTACATGATTCATGCTCCTACTTTCCCCTTCACCCCCCGCACTCCCCCCACCCATGGCCAATGCACATTTCCACTAGTTTTGTCATGTGTCCTTGATCAAGACCTATTTCCAAATTGTTGGTAGTTGCATTGGTGTGGTAGTTTCGAGTCCACACCCTCAATCATGTCCACCCCAACCCATGCGTTCAAACAGTTGTTTTTCTTATATGTTTCCTCTCCTGCAGTCCTTCCTCTGAATGTGGGTAGCGTCTTTACCATAAATCCCTCAGAGCTGTCCTGGGTCATTGTATTGCTGCTGGTACAGAAGCCCATTACATTCGATTTTACCATAGTATATCAGTCTCTGTGTACAATGTTCTTTTGGCTCTGCTCCTTTCGTTCTGCATCAGTTCCTGGAGGTCTTTCCAGTTCACCTGGAACTCCTCCAGTTTATTATTCCTTTTAGCACAATAGTATTCCATCACCCGCATATACCACAGTTTGTTCAGCCATTCCCCAATTGAAGGACATACCCTTCTTTTCCAGTTTTTTGCCACCACAAAAAGCACAGCTATAAATATTTTCGTACAAGTCTGTTTATCTATGATCTCTTTGGGGTACAAACCCAATAATGATATGGCTGGATCAAAGGGCAGGCATTCTTTTATAGCCCTTTGAGCATGATTCCAAATTGCCAGCCAGAATGGTTGGATCAGTTCACAACTCCACCAGCAATGCATTAATGTCCCAATTTTGCCACATTCCCTCCAGCATTCATTACTCTCCCCTTCTTTCATTTTAGCCAATCTGCTAGTTGTGAGGTGATACCTCAGAGTTGTTTTGATTTGCATTTCTCTAATTATTAGAGATTTGGAACACTTTCTCATGTGCTTATTGATACTTTTGATTTCTTTACCTGAAAATTGCCTATTCATGTCTCTTGCCCATTTATCAATTGGGGAATGGCTTGGTTTTTTATACAATTGCTTTAACTCCTTGTACATTTGAGTAATTAGACCCCTGTCAGAGCTTTTCGTTATAAAGATTTTTTCCCAATTTGTTGTTTCCCTTCTGATTTTGACTACATTGTTTTTGTTTGTACAAAAGCTTATTTGATATATATTTGACAAATGCTTCTGGAATGAAATTTTTATTTAGAGGAAAAAAAATCTCATTTCAAGCATTAACTAAAGTATATCCTATTTGTAATGCACTGAGTTAGTTGCTGGGGATACAGGGACAAAAATAAAACTTAACAAAGGAAAGATGAGAACTCCTATTTGGGTCCAGAAGTTTTGTTCCCAAATGAGCTTCTACTACTTCTCTAGTCAAGAAGAAAAAAAGGAAATCAATGTCTGTTGGGCCAATTTACCCAAAGATAAATTCTGAGAGCCCTCTATATCTTAGACAACCCTTCCAGTCATCCTGAGACCCCCTTTACAGTTGTTTCTGTGGCTGCCCCAAAGCCCTGTCTCACACTCTCCTCAGCCGTGGTTTAGAGCTATACTTAATGGTAGACTGCTCAGTTGAGATGCTTTAATTTTTATTTTGACTGCAGAAATGAATGTTTGACTAACGGGGAACGCTTACAGATATAGGTCTTATTTGCAGACAGAAAGCTGGGTGGCCATTGGAGAGTCTGTGCTTATACTTCTCTGTGTTGTACTGGAAAGCAAGTTTTAATGCTTATATCAGGGAAAGCAGGCTGGGTTTTTGCAAACACACAGCTGTGGAAAGGAATCAAATGTGAATGTAGGAAAAGTCATCTCACTGACGTACCCTTTTGAATAGCTTTGCAGATACCAGTTTTATTTTAAGCTAAGTGTCTGGCTTCTGGGAAAGTCACCAGTGAGAATCTCAGAAAGTGCACTTTTTATTGTGATGTGTAATAATAACCTGTACAGCAGGACTATCTCTTTTCATGCTCAAGCCGAATTACATAGACAAAGCAGAGAAAATCTAAAGTGTAGAAATGAATGGGTATAATTGAAAATTTGGGGGTCTTCTATATCTAGTCTTTAATAAGAATATACAGGATTGCATGAAAGTATTGGTATAACCTAAATCAGAATGGGGGCAAGAAGAAAGTGTTTGTTTTGAATTCAGGGAAGTGCTATTTGGAAGTGTCTAGCAGACTCCCTATGGACACGTGGGGACTTTGAGACTACATTTCTCATGATTCTCTTGGGTTTCTGGTTTCCAGTTTTGGGGCGTGGGGACGTCAAACATCCCCAGTCCCCATGCATAGGGCAGCTTAAATTCAGAGGAGGGCCTAGAGAAGCTCTCTTGGGTCTCTTGGCTACCTGGCTGGTGTACGAGATACATGATGGGCACCAGCAGTAAATTTAAAAGATAGTCAAGCATGGTCATATATATATATATGTTTTACCAACAAAGCCATGGCTATTAAATTATTAATTTCTCTTATAATATCAGTTTTTATCATTTTAATCGTAACACTTTCATGAAGGGGAGAATAAACAACTGCCTCTTTTTTCTCCTACTTTCTGATTCCAGGTTTTCTTTATTTGAGTGAGTGGGGCTTATTTTTGAGAGTGGGGCATTTGTCATCATTTTTATCTCACACACTGGTAAACAAGAACTGGCTAAATATATCTGGAGGGCAGCAGGGCAGTATTCTTAGGTCCCCCATTGAAATGAGCTATGAAGGTCAAAATGTAACCATACCTAAATCAATTTTCCCATCTAGATCCCCAAGAGCTAGTAGAATCTTATGACAAGGCATGACTTCCCCATTACCAAGGAATTGGGAAAGGACTAGAATTATTCCTCCTTTTCATGACATATTCACCAATTATGGATGTCTTGGACTATCTAGAGGGAGGACTGAATAATGAACTTCCAAAACTGTATTTAATGACTCAAGATGCTCTATGTCTTTGCCTTTTATTACTGAGATTACTGACCAATTAATTTATTGATAACTTCCTAGCTTGGTCAATAAATTGATTTTCTTACCCAGAACCTAGTCTATCAGAATTTTTAATCATCACATCTATAAGAGCCACCTTCCAGCTTCGCTTATCCAAGGGAATCTGGCCTTATAACTCAGTGACTGAAGGAAATTGATTGTGAACGTCACTGTCTGGCAGGAATCTGGTATGCACCTCGCTCAAATAACAGGGTCCAATCTTATTCCTGCAAGTTGTTTTTGCTTCTCAGCTGTATTTTTTCATGTTTTTTTTCAGTTCTTTGTCTAGATAATCTTAAACCCTCAATGGGTCTAGTATATTTCTAAATATAAAACAAGTCTACATGTATCCAACAAACCTGGCATGACTTAAGTTTACAATAAAAATATTAAGATAGTTACCAATATGAGCATGGACAGAGATACACACAAATACCTCCTCAGTATGATTCTAAGAACCTAGATAAAGAATAAATAAAAATGGGCAGCTCTACCCTTGAAAAATACTCTTACAGAGGTCCAAAATGTACTTCATCTCTATTTAATTAACAAAGGAAATCTTTCAAAGCAGGGATGCCCAGTCATGCTAGCTCCTAACAGATGCTGAAACCTGAGTCCAACGCAGTGGATTGAGAGTCAGGCCTAGAGACAGGAGGTCCTAGGTTCAAATCTGGCCTCAGACACTTCCCAGCTGTGTGACCCTGGGCAAGTCACTTGACCTCCATTGCCCACCCTTACCACTCTTCCACCTAGGAGCCAATACACAGAAGTTAAGGGTTTAAAAATTTTTTTAAAAAAAAGAAAAGAAAAGCTTGCTACTCTACTTGGTGAGTCTATCAAAAATAAATTATTAATTATCTAAATCAAAGCATCTCTGCTTAAAGAGATCCAAAAGGACATAAATCTATCCTTTTGAGAATTTCTCTGACCCAAGTCATGACCTTTGTATAAATTGCAGGATTTAAAAATAGGAAGTAAAATTCCATAGTCAAGATTAAAGAAATGTAGGGTTTTTGATTCCCCAAGCAGCACAAAAGTAACTTAACTTCAACACACCTTTGAAAATCGATTTTCCTAACCCGGTTCAATTTAGTGAGAAATGGAAAGAGGTACTGCTCAAAATTGGATTAATCCAATTAATTCCAGCCCTAGCCCAGTCATCACTCTCAAAAATCAGGGAAATCAGAATTTCTCCCAGAATTTCAATGTAACTTCCATTAGGAACTGCTTCAGACTCTGATAAGAATGTTATAAAAGTATTTTGGTCTGGGACACTGACATAATACCATGACTTGACATTTCTAAAAGGAGGAATAGGGGAAGGCAACAGGATTAAGCTTAGTATGATTTCATATTTGGCAATTGTATGTTAGGAATGGGAGATGGAGATTTCACACAAGGAAGTGAGATGAGGTAGGAGTGTCTTAAAAGCAGACAAAGCTGAGCAATGGAGTATGGGATTAAAGAGAGTAGGGAGACTGCAGGTAGCAATATAATCTGTTTCATGAGAGGGAGAGAAGGGAGGCAAAACTCCAGGGACACCAGTGGGATGTTTTTTTTTTTCTGTTGTTCACTTATATAAGAAATATACTTCTCAAGAATTCCCTGTATATTTGTCAAATGAATAATTGCTTATTGATATTTTGCACCAAATATTTCTCACCAAAATCCATATCAATTATATTACCCATTCATCTCATTTTGGTGGTGTTTTAAATTTTGGTCTTGTACCAAGCAGGATCAAATAGAGCAAGCAAAAATAATTCAGATCCTTTGGTTTTGAAGTGGCTCATGCAGTATAAAAGTTTTCAAAAGATCAAAGCATCCTTTTTTTTTCATTTTATTTTTCTTTTTTTTTAGGTGTGTGTTTTCTTTCATAATATGTATAGAAATATTTTGTATTATTGCATAAGTGTAATTTATATCAAATTGCTGGTCTTCTCAAGGAGGTAGAAAAAGAGGGAGGGAGGAAGAGAATTTGGAACTCAAAAAAATTTTTAAGTGTTAAAAATTGTTTTTACATGTAATTGGGAAAAATATAAAAATTTAAAGTTGGTAAAAGGCAATTCAATAGCATTTAGATTATTTAAAAATATGATAATGACTTCAAGAGGAAAAAAAGTACAGAGAGGTGGCTCAGTGGATTGAGAGCCAGGTCTAGAGATGGGAGGGTTCAAGTCTGGCCTCTGACACTTCCTAGCTCTGTGACCCTGGGCAAATCACTTAACCCACTTGCCTAGCCCTTACTGCTCTTCTGCCTTGGAACCGATATACATTATTGATTCTAAATTGGAAGGTAAGGGTTTAAAAAAAATCCAGCTCAAGCCCCATCTTCTCCATGAAGCCACTCCTGACTCCAACCACACTATTCTTTCCATCTTCTGAATTCCCACTGCACTTATTTCTCCGACTCATGCAATTAAAACAACTATGAAACTTTTGTATTGTCTTGCACTATTGTTTCCTTTATCTCTTCAAAGAGACTGTAAGATCCACAAGGGACCATGTCTCATACTTCTTTTTTTTTTTTACCCTTGTACTTCGGTGTATTGTCTCATAGGTGGAAGAGTGGTAAGGGTGGGCAATGGGGGTCAAGTGACTTGCCCAGGGTCACACAGCTGGGAAGTGGCTGAGGCCGGGTTTGAACCTAGGACCTCCTGTCTCTAGGCCTGACTCTCACTCCACTGAGCTACCCAGCTGCCCTATGTCTCATACTTCTTGATCCACATAGCATTTATATTTATCACTGCAGAACAGTAATCAAAAGTTTACCTCCAATCTGTTTTGGGAGCCACTCCAGAATGGCTTCCCTAATGCTAAATTTTGATGAAATTTTCCTAAAGTCTTTACAAAGAGACAGATTTTTCTTCATTATGGACAGACTGATGTTGAATAAAAGTTGAGTTATGACTAAAAGTCTTTCCACATTCATCACATTTATATGAGCCACCTCTAATGTGAATTCTCTGATGTTTGCTAAGGTCTGACCTCTGTCGGAAGGCTTTCCCACACTCATCACACTGGTAGGGCTTCTCCCCAGTATGTATTCTCTGGTGTTGAATAAGACTAGTAATCCCACGGAAAGCATTCCCACACTCATCACATTTATACGGTCTTTCTCCAGTATGAATTCTTTGATGTTCAGTAAGGACTGATCTCTGAGTGAAAGCTTTCCCACACTGATCACATTTATAGGGTCTCTCTCCAGTATGAATTCGCTGATGTTCTATAAGGCTAGTCCTTTGAATGAATGCTTTCCCACACACATCACATTTATAGGGTTTTTCCCCAGTGTGGGTTCTCTGATGCTGAATAAGGCCACTTTGACTGAAGGCTTTCCCACATTCATTACATTGATGGCATTTTTCTTTGTGATGGATTTCTTGATGTGAAACAAGAGATGAATTGTAAACAAAAGCTTTTCCACATTCACTGCACTCAAAGGGTTTTTCCCCTGTATGAACTCCCTGATGTTGAACAAGGATTGAGCGGCGACTAAAACTTTTATTACACTGATTACACTGATGTGGTTTGTCTCTAGTGTGGATTTTAAGGTGATGAAAAAGACCTGCTTTCTGACTGAAGGCTTTCCCACATTCATTACAATGATAATGTTTCTCTCCTGTATGAAGTCTCTGATGTTGATTAAGGGCTGACCACCGACCAAAAGCTTTCCCACACTCATCACATTTATAGGGTTTCTCCCCAGTATGGATTATTTTATGTCGAATAAGTACAGTTCTTCCACGGAAAGCTTTTCCACATTCTTCACATTTATAGGGTCTGGCTCCAGTATGGATTCTTTGATGTTCAATAAGCCCAGAGTTCTGACTAAAGGTTTTCCCACACTCATCACACTCATAAGGTTTTTCCCCAGAATACATTCTCTTATTTTCAATAACACTTGGGCTCTGAGTGAAGCTTATTTCATTTTCATCACAATTAGACTGTTTATCCCCTATGGGATATCCACAGGGGTCTTCTACTTTGTCCTTCTGTTGCTCATTGATTTCTTCACACTCAGAACCTGGAGATATTCCTTTATTAAGTTTGTCAGATATGTCCCTGTTTATTTCCATTTTTTCAAGGTTCTCCAGCTTTGAAGTCAACTTCCCACGCTCCCTTCTGGTCTCATCATCTGAAACTATAAAGAGAAGAGGTGAATGACACGTTTTCCCTGTGCTGGGAAGCAATAAACTGTAAGGGAAGAATAATAGGGTAGGATAGGGAGAGAAATTAGATTTATTATTTCATTGAACTCCTGAAAAAGGGAACTCCTGCCAATGTAGGTCTTAATGCAACAAATATGAAGTAAAAATCTATGGCTTGTCTTCAACTTAATTCGAAATATGAAGATAGGAAGGTCAATCAGAAGGTATCAGAAAGGGCACTTATTCAATAAGGACTAAGGTGATTTAAAACCAAGGAATGGGTAAGAGGTTCTTTCCATACTATAACATGGAAACTGTTCATGAAGGAAGGTGAGAGGTGAAAGGGAGGAGAGGAGCAGGGTTCAACTGAGACGATTTGCTGTATGATTTCCCCACCCTTATAACTTAAATATACAAGCAGTCAAACCCATTCCATTTACATATTCAGCATATAAAATACACACATAATAAGACAGACTTTCATATTTTCCCATTTTCCTTAGTATTAGCTCGCCAGAGGCGGAAGCTTTGAAGATTATAAACAATGAAAATGTTGTGACTGGTAATGATAAGCAATTTCTAATCATATATGAAATAAGGGAGGGAACAAAATGATAGAGAAAATATGTTGACTAAAGCAATGGGATCATATACTTAACACTGGAAGGGTTTCAGGATCAAGTCTGCGCATCCTTTTTTACAGATGAAAAACTGAGGCCAAGGTCTCAGTAACTTGCTCAAGTTTATAAAGTTATTAAGGAGCCAGGGCTAAGATTTGAACCTAAGCCTTTTGACTCCAAATCCAGTGCTCTTTTCACCTATTATCTATCAACCTAAAAAGCAGTTAAAGATGGGGAAAGAGCCTTTGAAAGGACAAAGTCAAAGTGGTAGATGACAATGTCATGTTCTAGTAGTGATGACTTGTTTGGAAAGAACATAGGAACACTGAGCTTAGTGGGCAGAAGGCTGGAAAGGTTTTATGTGTCAAATTGTAGTAGAACTTGGTTAATTTTGAATATGAAGGAGGAGGTGTAAAAGAACACTAGATTTGGAGTCAGAGAACTTAGATTCAAACTAGAGCTCTGATACTTGTGTTCTTGAGGAAGTCCCTTGATTTCTCTAGGCCTGTTTCCTCATCTTAAAAATGAGCAAGGTGTCTGAGGACTCCTCTAACTCTTTAAGTACTAGGATAGGTTGCAATGAAGGGAATGAGTAAGGCTGAGACCTCAGGAAACAGGAAAGTGGAGAAACCTCCTTTAGTATAATAAGAAGAGAAACATTATTTAGAGCACTAAAACAACTCTGGGCAACTCTTCTCATTGTTCTCTACAGATAAATTATTCCTCCATTCAACAAGCATTTAAGTGCCTGCCTTGTGCTATGCATACTGTGATAGGCATTGAGGATTCAAAGATAGTCCCTGTCCCTTAGGAACATCTGTTCCAACTTGGAGAAAGCGGGGAGAGGCAGGGAGAGAAAAATGGATATACAGGCAAATAAATACAAAGTAAATACAAATCTCCTCACCTTTCTCTTGTAGGGATTGGGGCTCTGGTGATTCACACTTGTACTGGACTGTCAGAGGCCAAAGGGAGACACTCAAAGGTTGCTGTGTTTTTCCTAGAGATGTCACCTCCCTCAAAGACATTTCCTGTTCTTGTGTACATCCTGGGTCCTATGGACAATTACATTTAGTTGGGTTTGTGAGACAATCATTCTGGGAACAGGAAGTAACAACTTCACATTATCCAAAACAGAGAAAGGGGAAACAATGCTTTGGATTGAATTGTTTGCCAGCTCTAGGAGTGGGGAGGGAAGAAGGGAAGGAGACAATATTAATCATATAACTTGGGGAAACTTATGTAGAAATCTGTTATTAAAATAAAAAAAGAATTTAAGAAAGAATTTTTTAAAATCCTACCCATTTTTAAGGCCAAGTTCAAATGTCACCTCTTCCACAAAGTTTTCTCCAACAATGGCATTTCCCCTCTCTTCAGCACTTTATTTGTAACACAACACTTGACACATTCTGAGTTATGATATGAATTGTATTACAACTCACATAAATATCTTACTTCCCCTACTAGATTATCAGTTCTGAGACATCAGGGATAATGCCTTAATAATCATCTTTATACTCCCTACAGACACTTGCACTGGTTAAATACCGGTTAAAGAACATCCAGAGAAGGAAAACAAAGATGATCAAGGGTCTCGAGTCCATAACATATAGGGGTTAATTGAAGGAACTGGGGATTATTCAGCCCATTTGAAGACTTAGAAGACTGATTTCAAGTAACTGAAAGATTGGCAAATGGGGAAGGGATTTGTTCTACTTGACTCCAGAAGCAAAATTAAGAGTCATGAGACAAAGTTGTAAACAGGCAGATTTCTTGTTGTTCAGTCCTGTCTAACTTTTCATGATTTCATTTGGGGTTTTCTTAGCAAAGATATGGAATGTTTTGCCATTTCCTTTTCTAACTCATTTTATAAATGAGGAAACAGAGGTGAACAGGATTGAGTGACTTGCTCCCAGTCACATAGCTAATAAGTATCTAAGGCCAGATTTAAACTCAGGAAGATGAGTTTTTCTGACTCTAGGCCCAGTATTCTATCTACTGAGCCACCTAGCTGCCCTACAACAACAAAAGAGTAGAATGGGTGACCTTAAGAAGCAGTGAGTTTCTCGTCATTTAAGGTCTTCAAGCAAAAGTTGGATGATCATCTTTTCATTATGTTGAATCAGGGAGTTTTGTTTAGGAACAAGTTGAACTAGCTTATCTTTTTGATTCCAAGAACCTATAATGCAGACTCTTAAATGTCTCCTTCAATCCAAAAAACCCCAAACTAATACAAAAATCATCCAAGTCAAATGCAACCTGAAACTGAATTCGCCTTCTGTCATACTGATCTTAGTACTTTTCAAAATGTTTCATTTTATTGTAGCTCAGTGAAATTCTATTTCTTCTTCACAAAATTTAGTAGGGACCTGTTGAGAATGGAGAAGGGAGAATAGCAATCCTTTGGAAAATGTTTAAATATGTTTAATGAAGAAGAGAAAATAGGCAAAGAAGAATAGAGAAAATGAGAAGAGAAAGAGGAGAAAATAGGTAAAGAAAATGAGAAAATAAGAGGGCCAAATGTAATAGAAATGTGAAAGGGGGAGAGAAGAATGAAAGAATAAGAAGACAGTGAAAAAGGGAAGAGAAAAAAGAAGGGGAGATAACTGAGAAATGAGGAAAAAATATGAGTAAAAGAAGAGAATTTTTCTACACACTCCACATAACATTTGCTCCAAACTTTCTCCACTTAAATTCCCAAATCCACATCCACTCCTCATTCCCAGTAGATAGTTGTGCCTCTATCCTAAAGATACCACTAATTCTGGAGTCAGAAGACCTCGGGTCAAATTCCACCTCTGCAAATTTACTACTATATAACCTTGGTCAAGTCATTTAATCTGAGGTCTTAGTTTCCACAAATATAAAATGAGGGGAGTGGGATTAAATTATCCCTGAAATTCCCTTCCAGCTCTAGGTCTATGATCTTATTTAAACTCTAACTGAGATTAAAGGAATGAACCACAATATCTCACATCTTCCCTTCTCTCAATTTCAGAAGTATTTTTCTCTCTATAACCAACTTCATTCCCTCTCAGCTCTGAAGAAGACATAACTTTCTTTTTTTAGTGCTCTCAATTTCATTCTCTCTTGCCTCTTCTGGGAACTTGACCCCTTAATTAGATTCACATTCTCTCTGTCTGTCTTTCTCTCTGTGTGTCTCTCTGACTATCTCTGGCTCTGGCTCCCTCTGTCTCTCTCGACTTTAAAATGTATCTTATTTTAGGGGGAAAAAATAAGATTTGACCCTGTTACTCCCTCATATACTCTCTTCCTTTTACTACTCAACTTCTGGAATAAACATTCTAACCTTGCTGACTGATCCCTTATCTATTCATTTCTTGAGCAGAATTTCATTTCAGATATGTATAATCATCATCAGCATCAGCTACCTCTTATAAAAGTTTTAAGGTTTGCAAGGCATTTTACAAATATGATCTCAATCCTCACAACAATATGTGCTATTATTACCTCCATTTTACAGACGAAGACAGGCAGAGATAAGGTAATAAGGCTACAGGTATTGTGTCTATGGCAGGATTTTGTCTCAGGTTTTCTTCACTCTAAGTTCAGCACTCCATCTAATGTACCACCTAGCTTATTTCTAATTGTTAAAGAGATGAGGTATACTAATTAGTTGCATGAAAATTGGCTATTTTGTTGAAATTACCAATATGCCAGATTTGACTAGGACCTTCAATCTCCAGGTCTGGTGATTCATTGAATCACCTAACTGCCCCTGCACATCCATCAATACTTGGATTTCTTCAATAGCCTTATACTTGATGTTCCTATCAACAGTCTCTACTCATACCACCTAATTTAATTTTCCTAAATTTCCTGAAATTTTTTTCTCTATGTCATTCTATTACTAAAAAAAATAGCAATAATAATGGCTCTCCACTGCTTATAGCCTTGGTTCCCAAGCTCAAGTTACAACCCAAATTACAGCTACTAAAGATGTATAAAAGGGTCATGAAGGATTGAAGCATCCTTTTAACAAGTTCAGGAAAGAGCTAGTACTGTGTCCAGAGCCTTTTCTGGGCCTTATACAAATTGGAATGGAACTTTGAGGACCAATTGACACTCTGTCTACCCCTTTTTACTCCCCTTATTAGAGACTAAGATCTAGATGCTGATCCTCTACCCTGAGTAGGCAATTAGATTAAAGTTGCTATAAGACAGGGGTAATATCTTATTCATCTTTGTATTTCTCCCAATTCCTCACACAATACTAAATGTTTGTTGAAGTAAAATGAATGAGAAGCCTAAAGACCCTTAAAGGTTCTCATGGTAGACCATGTTTGTTTCAAGTAATCAAAATGCTGTCAAATACCCTGAGTGCTCACAGGTAGGGAAAAAAAGGTCAAAGAAAGTCATGCTTTCCCTTTGACCAGACCCAAACTAGAGAAGTTGGTGGGAGAAAATTTGGGGCCAGAAATGATGGAACTTCTTTTTTTTTTTTTAAACTGTGTATTGGTTCCAAGGCAGAAGAGTGGTAAGAGCTGGGCAATGAGGGTTAAGTGACTTGCCCTGGGTCACACAGCTGGAAAGTGTCTGAGGCCAGATTTGAACCTAGGACCTGGCTCTCAATCCACTGAGCTACCGAGCTACCCACCCTTCCCTTAATTTCTTAACCATTCCTTGCCAATGATGGATAAAATTGGTTGGGTTCTGGGTGACATCCCCCTCCAACACTGATTAATATTTTTCCTAGATCAAGCATGAATGTAGCCAAAGTCTGCCTCAAGGTTCCCCTGGCCTATATTGTAATTATTTGAGAGGCAGTGGTAGGCCTTTCTTGCCTCAAATTAATCACCTACCTCCTGAGTACTGTATTTTAAAAATTAATAAAATTGTTCTTTTTTAGACATGTGTCATAATGGATAAAAAGCTGAATTTAAAGCCAGCTGTTGGGAGACATTGACCTGTTAGATAAAGTTCAAATTCAAGACCCTCCACAATCTGTCTTGAGGTCATCTATATATGTATATGTCCTACCACTACCCTTATAGTCCAAACAAATCATTCTATTCATTTCCTCAAATGGAATGACTCTCTAACTAAATCTAATTTCAAGGCTTTAAGAAAGTTGCTTCCTCATCTAGATTAGCCCCAATACTCCAGCCACACTGAACATTTGTTCTTCTGATTTTTTTCAGCACAAACTGTCTTTGCTAATTGGCATTAATCATATGTAGCCTTGTACTGTTCATTTTCAAATATTATGTTTCATCTTTCAAATTAAATTGTAAATTCCCCAATATCATTTTCATAAATATTATAAAGTCATTGTGCTGAGCACTGAAGATACAAAGGAAAAAAGATAAAAGTCCTGGCCTCTGGAAACTTACAGTCACAGCTCAGTGCTAAGCAAAGAGCAAGTATTCAACAAAATATTTGTTGATTGAATAAAGTGAAAGAGAGGAGATGAAAATGAAAAGGATGAGCCATCATCCTTCATTGCCTTGGGAGTAGCACTAGAACAAGAAAGAAGCTATAGTGAGACAGTCACGAAAAGCCAGAAGACGTCTACACCCACTTCAGCAACTCAAAAGCTATTCCTTATAAAAGGGATGGGGGTTGCCTTCCAGTTCTAGGACTTATGGGCTATTTTCCTGGTATTGTTAGATGTAATAATTCTGGATCATTGCCACTAAGGCAGGGGCAGAGTAAGGGAATGGTTTGAAATGGTCCTAGGAGAATTGTTGCTAAGCAAGAAACTCCTCCCAACCTACTCCTTTCCACTTCCCTGCCTCAGTTTCCCAATGGTGCTGGTTTTCCTGTTCTGAATACCATCAGTCAAGAGTTGCAGAGGCAGTACAAAAACAGGACCCTATCCTCTCATGGCCTTGGCTAGGAAAGGCACAAGCATCCTCCAGAAGGTTGTTGGACTCCTATAATGAAGTAACAAACTCAATACTATATTTACTTCTGATTTTGAAAAGCAAAGGCAGCAAATAGTGCTACTTGGTTTAGAAGGAAAACTATGGACAGAGAAGGATCAGTTTAGGTCAATAATTTGCCACAATACTTCTACTACAGATATCCCCTCCACATCAGGACTTTCCCCATTGAGTTATTGATATACTATGGGGTCATATAAGAAATTAAATGGGAATTTGGGGGGAGTTTTGAGGAAGCCACAGACAACAGATGAAAGCCAGTACAAAATAAACAAATGTTCAGAAAACGCATTACAGCCTAGGACCAAATTTACAATAAGCTACTGTAAATGTCCACAAAAGAAAAAGGAAAAATTCAGACTTATTCTCTGGCATGAAGTGAGGGCCAAAAAATTTTACACTAATTTTCTAGATTGGGTGAGCTGTGCCCCTAGCCCCAGAGATATGGGGAGAAGGTTATCTATATTTTGGATACACCAAAAAGTATGAATACCCTTTAGTAGGCAATGCTTAATTGCCTGGGGATCCGTAATCCAGCTGACCCACCAAAAGCAAAAAAAAACCCCAACACACATCTCCTGCTTCCCACCTGCTGTTCTGGCTCATCAAGTTCTCTCTCCAAATCCTCCAGCACAGTCACTGCCTCCTCTCCACTCCGTGGATGGTGTTCTCGCACCCAGGTCTGAAGCTCCTCAGGCAGGATGGTCAGAAATTGCTCCAGCACCAGAAGCTCCAAGATCTGTTCTTTTGTGTGTATCTCTGGTCTTAGCCACTGGTGGCAAAGCTCCCGGAGTCTGCTCAGAGCCTCTCGAGGCCCGGAGGTCTCTTGATAACCAAACTGCCGGAAGCACTGACGGAAACACTCCCTGGCATTGAGATGCTTCTTTGGCAGGGTGGACTCTTGCCTGAAACTGTAATCCTCATCCTCCTCAATCTTCACTTCCAAAATTCTCTTCTGGTCCTGTGGAGTCTCAGTGGCCCAGGAAGTTGCCATTCTAGACCCAAAAGACTGAAATTCTAATCTACTCACTTAGAATGTTTCTGCTGGTTCATTCCACTATAATGTTTTATGAGTTATGATACAAATACTCTTAAGAAATGTAAACATTAACTAACATCAATAGACAAGAATAAGCTAAAAATATGAAATAATCATGAATAAAAGATCTTAAGGGGGAAATAGTCCTTTTTAAAGAAATTAAAGAGGAAAAATGATTTAAGGAGAAACAAAAAGGAAGGATAGAGTGAAATTACATAACGGGAAAATTTCCTCAAATTGGAGATTTAACTTTTCCAGGCCTCAACTGTAAAATGACGGTATTTGAACTGGGTTATCCCTCCAGAATCCCTTTAATCTAGAGAAATTTCAAATTTTGGGATCTGACCAGGAAAATCCCAATCTATTTTAGGAGGCTGCCCCCTGGAAGACGAAGGTCACTTTGGCTTTGGCGCCTTCGGTGACTAAGATTTCTTCTGGGCTCCGCAGTGTTCAAAGGGACCCCCAAGTCCCCGGGTGCAGAGCTAGGCTTGGCTCCCACAGAGGGAGACAGGCAGGCGAGCACGGCCGAAGCTCTGCCACACGCCAGTCTGAGAGGGAAGGGGCTGGTGCAGCCGCACTGCTGAGCTGTTTGGACAGACGTCCAACCCGAATCACTCTCAAAGGAGTGATGCGGAGAGGCTATTAGACCAGTAAGACGCCCCCGCACGCTCTTCAGGTTAACCACAAAGGCCGGAAGTGTGTCAGTGAGTCTCTGCGGGTTTGGGGAAAACGGAATTCTAACCACCCACTCTCCCCCACTGCACTTCCGGGTTCTCTCTAGGAATTGGAGGTGATCCTATGATTCTTTAAAATAAACAAATGAAATTATGGTAAATTTATGACAACAAACGCAATACTCGAACACATGCAAAAAATGCAATAAAATTGTAAACGCCTACCATTTAATTAATCCCAAATAACTAAGTAATTTTAAAAAGTAATAGTAAACTTACCTCACCATCACCACCACCTTTGAGAAAAGGAGTGAGAAAAGAAAAAAACAATCGGTGTCATTCAACTTAGAAAGATACAATCTGGGGAGAAGAATAACAGTAGAAGTACCCAGGAGTTCATAAGAGACAAAAATCCAAGATAAGAGCTGGGTAATAAAGTCAATGGCCAATTTTTTTAAGAGGAAGGGGATGAAGTTGATAACTATTTTTAAAAATTCCTTAAATCTTTTTGATCAATGTGTATTCTCTGTCCACTGTCCTCATTATCCGATTTTAAATTGGGTCTCATTGTTTTGAATGAGTCAAAATATGGAAAGAACATTAAATATGAGTAGGATAATTAATGTGAACATATGGGAGCTATTACTCTGGTCTAGATACAACCTCTCTCTCATGATTCCCCTGAGGGGCTGAGAAGTATCTTTCTCTAGTACTGACCTTAATCACTTTTTTCAAATAGATATTTGTTTAAAAGATATAGCAAGAATAGAAATACAAACATTTTGCTCTATGGGAGCACATTTTAGGGGCAAACTCTCCTCTATACTTCCTTAGTCCTAGGAGAGAGTGAGCTCAAACTTAAAGCATTTTCTACATAACATTATTCCCATCAAGTTTACATCCAAATGCTGCATCACAGCTAGATAACTTTGTCTCAATCATCATTTGGCCAAGTCTGAACACCAATTCTTTGCTCTTCAAATCTCAAAGCCAAACAAACTGCAACATGGACTCCTGTCTTGGATCTTCCTGGAAACTTGTTTTCCAGAAGTTTCAAAACTCCTAAGGAGATAATCTCTAATCTATATTCCTGGGCCACATATGTCAGCCTCAGTTGGGGAGGACCCAAGGCCTCTCCTCTTAGATTATACCTCTTATTCCTCTAGAAGATGACTAGGTAGATGGACAAATCAAAGAGAAACAGTTTCAGGTCAACTGGTGCCTGTTGAACATACCTCATTTTTGGCAATCCAGGTGATGAAAAAAGCTCCTCTTCACCTCAGAACAGGAATCAATTCCACATGAGGATTACTTCAGCAGAGTGGAATGTTTTTCCATGCTCAAAGGGTGTAAAGAGGTTAGACTTACAAAATGTTTTAATTAGGCAAACAGCAACCATTTTATCATAACGTTCTTAAAATGAAAATGTAAATTAAAGTTTAATATTTTTCTTTGTCTCATCTTTTCTTTTAGAAAGTTTGTAATTTAATAAAAATAAGTGTTTAAAAATCTATACAGCATAAATAATAAGCAAAATCCTAATGAAAATAGTCAAATTTGACCTCATAGATAGTACTAAGATTTAGGATGAGACCCTTAACTGGAACTAGAATGAAGAAGGATTAAGGAAGACTCCCTGCAGAAGATAAGATTTAGGTAAACCAGAGAGGTCAGTAGTTAGACCTTTCCTAGGAGTATAAGTACAAAGGGCAGAAGTGATTTAGGATGGTCAAGTAAAATTTTTTTCAGGATAGGGGAGATACAGGCATGGTTTTAGGCAGTAGGAAATGAGCCAGTAGACAGGGAGATTGAAAATAAGTGAAAATGGGGATGACAGAGGGGGAAATCTGTCAGAAGAAATGGTATGAAATGGAATTGCCAACAAGTAGAAATATTAGCCTTGGTAAAGAGTTAGGCCATTTCATAGATGTGAGATAAGAGTGAAGGAGAAAAAATAACAGAAGGTATCTAAGTTGATAGAAGATAAGGAAGAGGAGAAAAGAGGGTGTTTACAGCAAGTAGCCATATTATTGATGTTTTTATTACCATCAGCTGTAACCACTGGACATGCTATAGCTTCCTAGAGCCACAGGTGAGTTGGTAGAGAGACACCAAAAGTAGATAAATAGCCCTGAAAAAAGGCTCAGCAAATCCTTATACCAGAGGTACTACTTCTCTCTAATACCCCATTCACCCCTCCACACTAGTCTAGTGACACTGGTCTCCTAGTTGTTCCAAGGCATTCCATCTCTCAGCTCCAGGCATTTTCTCTACTTATACCCTTATGCCTAGAATGCTCTCATCTCCATCTACTGACTTCTTTGATTTCAAGTCCCAATTAAAATCCCATTTTCCACAGGATGCCCTTCTCAACCCCTCTTAATTGTTGTACCTGGCCTTCTCTTAACTATTTTCTGTTTTGCTATACATAACTTGTTTGTACATATTTATTTTCTTATTCTCTCCCACTAGAGACTGTGAGCTTCTTAAAGGCAGAGTCTTGTCTTTTGCCACTTTATGTCCTCAGTGCTTACCACAATAACCTGGCATGTAGAAGTGCTTAATTATTGTTAACACTGACTGACCTCATTTAACAGAAAAGGAAAACAGAGTATAGAGGGCCTGTGACCCAAGGTATATGTGGTAGAATCAAGATTTGAACTCAGGTCCTCTGGCACTAGATCCCATAAATTTCCCACTGCATTAACATGTGTTAACTTGGAAATAACACAGAACTACTAAAATAGTCAGAAAAACCTTGTCTTTAATCAGGAAAGAGATAGGTCCAATAATCGACCACTACACAGAGCCAGGCACCAAGATACTACACAGAGTTGGAACCCTGGGGCTCTAGGGACAGTATCTCTGGGAGAATGCACCACACAAGATTATTCTCCAAAAAATGACAGTACCTAGAGATCTTTTATACCCTCTGGAAAAGTTGGTATAGCAAGTATGCATAGAAAAGCTGCAAGCAAGTTGCAAAGAGGGTATAGCCAGCAGCTGGGTTATCAGGGAGCCAGCAGTCAACTACTATGTATATAAAAGGAAAAGGTCAAACCAAAAACTAGACTTCCTGAGAGAGGACTTTAATGCAATGCGAGAAGCTACTAAGACAAATAAGGGTACTCAACCTACGATTGCCTACCTGTCCCACCCAAACTGGGATCACCAAACACTTCAAGGTCTATAGTTCAATCCAAAACAGATGTGTCTGGTACTTGAGTTCTCAAGGGGGAGGGGCAAACTTAAAACTTGTAGAAAAATAAAAAAATAAATAAAAACTTGTAGAAAACCCAGTTGACACATGTTAAATTAAAAATGCTAGGAACAAAGAAGAATACCATTTATTAACACAACCACACCCCCTCCCCAACCCAGGTTTCACTTCTTCCATAAAACCTACCATTTATACTGTCAGCTAGAAATGATCCTAATCTCCTCAAATGCCTGTCTGACTTCTCCTATGCATGCTCCAACTTTATTATGGCAACTTGTATATATGCCTTATCTCTCACAATAACTAGAATTACATGCTATTTTAAGGTTTACAAAGTGCTTTATCCTATTTGATCATTACAACAATCCTAGAAAGTAGATTCAATTATTAGCCCTGTTTTACAGATAAGGAAACCAAGGCTGAGAGGATACTAAAATGTTCAAATCAGAAATCAATTTCTGCTCTTTCTGACTCAAGTCCAATATTCCAGTCATTGTTCCCTAGAGGGAAAGAACTATGTTATTTCTCACAAGTGCAGGGCTTAGAATAACATCTAACCCATAATAAGAGCTTAATTTTTGTAGCTAAATGTAGGAAAATACACAAGTGAACATCGAGTGAACATTTCTAACTCTCATCATCCCATAAAAATATACCACCCATCTACCTCTGAACAAAACTATGTGACCCAGGACAAGTTAAGTGCCTTGAGGAATTCTCTGTGATTATAATTTGCACAGGTGTCAGTCTGCAATGTTAGAGGAAATTCCTTCACTAAGAAATCTCTATGCCAATAAAATCACAGGTTCACTCAAAATAAATTACCTACTGGCATGCTATCAAACACTTCTTTCAATTGGGATATAAGGATGCATAGCTTATGTAGTAGAACACCCATTTACTTGAGAATGACTCTACTAGCCTTAGACACAGTTGAAGTGCAAAAACAACAATGTTCTCACAGAATCAATACAGGTAAGAAAAAAGTCTTCAAAACATGAACGGAATCCAAACATAGAAAGAATTCTAAATGCTAAGTAAGCAATGGTCCTCTGTCAACATGAGAGAACATTCAGGCTGCAGACATTAAAAAACTGGCAAGCTTACCTCTAAAGAATTTTCACTTGTTATTAATACATCATAGCCAAGTTTGGCCAAGTATCTTTATTCAGATATGAAAAGAAAGAGATTATGATTGTCATGAGAAATTTATTGGTGTTTTCATTATCACAAAATTCAAGAAAAGAAACAGATGAATAACAAGTGTTCACAGTTAAATTAAGATGGCTCTTAAGAAGGGCATTAGGATTTAAGGCAGGGGTCAGCAACGTATGCCATATCTAGCTCCACCTCCCGACCAGCCAGTCCCGGCAGAGCCCCAGGATGCCCTTCAGCCCCTGCCCCATATTCCAGCGCCTTCCACCTCCATCCTCCTCCTTCCGCAGGCGTTTATGGCTCTCACAGCCAAAAAGGTTGCCTACCATTGATTTAAGTGAAGGTAAAATAGGTAAGTTTAGAAAAGGGAGAACCTTGGTGAGATTAAAAGGAATCCATGACATAAATAAGAATTAGCAGCTATAGGAAGCCCTTCTGGGGGCAATCAGGAAACAGTTCACTGAATACATATAACACCATTGTGAAATTGCTAGGTCTTGAAAGGAGGTAGTAATGTGGAAATCAAAAAGTGTAGGTCTCTGGATCTAGAAAAAGCAAAATAAGAATCTGCCAATTTCTCCAGCACTAGACAAAATGGAGAAAGTACCCTGATTTCAGACCCACTTCTTTGGAAAGAAATGTAAAATATAAAGTATCTGGGGATGGGATGAGGTACACAAACTGTCTTTTGGGGGGAAATGGAAATATGGGCCATTTTTTTAAACATTTTAAGTTTAAAAGTAATTTATAACAGATCACAATAATGTCTTACATATAACATAGGTTGAACATATGATCAATATTAAATAAATATACATAGAGAAATGAAGGAATGGAAAATTAAAAAAATTAGGAAAGCATTATTTGTCTCCTCACTTTTAGAGGGAAACAATATCTGTTAAACCTTCACATCTAGCTTAATAAAAACATAATATGAGGATATCCAATTTCCCCAGCTCTGAATTCTGTATTGACCAAGCAAACTTCTAGTAAATTGGTTTCCTGTCTAAATTTAGGAAAGTAGGAAAATGCCTTCCGGAAATGACTGGTTCCAATCCTTGGAACCAATGTCTCCCATTGTAAATTAATTAACATCAGATTTTTGTGAACTATTATTGTCATTAGGTCCCACCCAAACTGATCAGCCCTGTAATAATGATAAAACCAAGGTAGGACCTACCAGATTTAAGACTAGGGAATGAAGCACAAAGGTACCTGTATCATTCAAAATGTAAACACTGTTATTAAGAACCTGACTACACTAGAAAGTTGCTAAGTTACATATTAGTATGCTGGACTCTATTTTCTGATTAATTTCATTATAAAATTTAGCATTTCTCCAGAAAAAGTTTGGCTTTAAGACACAATGTAATTATTCTTAATGCATAAGAAAACAAAGTAGTTTGACAAAACATATCAGATACAGTTCTGTTGCAACTACAAAACTATGTGAGCACATGTGATGAATAAATCTCCCACTCACTAAATCCAAGAAAAATTATTAGATAAATCAAAGTGAATATTAAGTACCTTGTTTCAAAGCATGTTTATGTGTGAAAGGATTCGATTTACTCCATTAGAAATGCAGCCTCGTCTTCTGGGTCATCACACTAATTTCCTAGTGCTGAAAACTTTGTTAATAAGGCAAAGGCAGGGTGGCACATTTTCTATTTCCCATACTATCATAAATCCTTTCTCCAGTGAATTTTCTGATGTTTAATGAGTATTGAGCGCCGGCTAAACTTTTTACTACACAAGTTACACTGAAAGGGTTTTTCCCCGGTATGTACTCTGAGATGATAAAAAAGACCTGTATTTTGACTGAAGGCTTTGCCACACTCCTTACATCTATACCGTTTCTCTCCAGTATGGACAGACTGATGCTGATTGAGGGCTGACAATTGGCAAAAAGCTTTCCCACATTCCTCACATTTATATGGTCTTTCCCCAGTATGAATTTTCTTATGTTGAATAAGGCCAGTTTTTGCAGTAAACGTTTTTCCACATTCTTCACATTTGTGTAGTTGGTCTAGGGTGCAGAATCTCTGATGCTAAACAGTGTTTATACTATGATCAAAGCTTCTCATAAACTTACTCTTTTCAAACTGTTCCTTACCAGTTTGGATAGTCTGCTGTACTATAGGGGTTATTCTCTGTGTAAAAGTTCTTTTATCATCAGTCTGTTCAAATTTTTTCTCCATTATATGTCTTTGAGGTTGAGCAAATTCTGTACTTGGACCTTTCTCATTTATCTCATGGTTATAATGTTTCTCTGCTGAATGGTTTTTATGTTCAGAAAGTAGTGTCTTCTGATTAAAGGAATTCTCATTTTCCTCATGTTTATAATGTTTCTCTCCTGTGTGGTTATTCTGGTGTTCAATGACGCTCCCATCCTGATTGCAGGATTTCCCACATTTATCATTTTCATAGGATTTCTCCACATAATGGATTTTCTGATGTTCAGTAAGGCCTGCTCTCCAGCTGAAAGCTTTCCCACATTTGTTACATTTAAAACGTTTTTCTTTGTGGTGAATTTCCTGATGTGAAAAAAGGGATGAGTTATAAACAAAGGCTTTCCCACACTCATTACACTCATAAGGTTTCTCTCCAGTGTGAACTCCCTGATGCTGAAAAAGGATTGACTGTCGAGTAAAGCTTTTACTGCACTGATTACAGGGAAAATGTTTTTCTCCAGTGTGTTTTTTGAGATGATTAAAAAGCCCTGCATTCTGACTAAAGGCCTTGCCACACTCATTACAATGATAGTGCTTCTCTCCAGTGTGAAGTCTCTGATGCTGATTAAGGACCGATCTCTGGCAGAAGGCTTTTCCACACTCATTACATTTATAAGGCCTCATGCCAGTATGGATTCTCATGTGTCGAATTAGGCCATTATTTGAACTGAAAGTTTTCCCACATTCTTCACATTTTGAGGGTTGCTCTCTTATGTGTTTTTTCTGATGTTCTACTTGAGTTGTACTGTGATTAAAGATTCTCCCATGCTCAACATGTTCATAGGATTTCTCCCCTATTTGATGCCTTTGACTTTGAATAAGGACTGAGTTCTGGATGAAGTTTATTTCTAATTCAACAGGCTTATATTGTTCCTTGCCTGTAGGATTTTCCCATTGATTTCTAAACCTAGCATCATGTTCACATGTAGAAGAATTATCTTTAGGAGCCTGAGGAATTTCTCCATTAAATTTGTGAGTATGTAGTTCCATTTCTTTTGCAAGTTCTTTCTTTGGAGACAACTTTGTGGAATTGGTTCTGGTCTTAACATCTCAAATTATAAATAGACTATGTGAATGAGAAAGAAGATGAAAAGAATATGGAATCAACTTTTTGAGCCATGGTTTCTGTGTGTTAGTGATGTGGCTTAATCAAGGCCAAAAAGGGGAGTAGGTCACAAGACAGAAGAGGGAAAGCACTTTTAGGAAAGGGTTACAGGGAGAAACTGTAATTCATCTTGCAAAAAAGGTTACATAGTAAATATACATATATAAATTGATAATGGAAGGGAAAATGTCTAGAAATAGAAATTTATCACTTGTCATATAATTTGATATATGTATACTAGATTATGAGAGAGCAAATAAGATTAAATTTAAAAGAGATAAATGTAAAGTCTTACACTTGGATTCAAAAATTCAACTTTGAAAGTACAACATGGGGGAGGCATGGCTAGAATTGTTTTAATTTGTCTAATTCTAATGGACTATAAGATCATTAGGAATATGGTATGGAATGGAAGTCAAGCAATTAATTCAATCATAAGGGGAATAGTAAGAGAAACAAAAAATCTTGAAACTAGGCAAGTGGAGTCCAGCGGTATTCTGGTTAGAATATTTATGGAATACTGGGTTTAGTCTTGGGCATCACATTTTAGGAAGGACAATGATAAACCAGAAAGAATCAGGAAAAAGGCAGCAAGATGGTGAAGAACAGATGTGGGATAATCAGACAAGAGAATCAGTGGGTTCAAGAATTCAAAGGGCTGTCACATGGAAAAAGGATTAAACTTGTTCTCCTTGGCCCCCAAGAGTGTAATAAGGAGCAACAGACCTAAATTGCAAGGAAACATATTGAGGCATAAGGTAAGGAAAGTCAATCAACAGAGATATCCAAAACAGGTGGCCAAATGTAGCAACTATCTTATTGAAGAGCTTCAAAGAGAATGAACATCTATAAAATATACTCTAGAGAAGATTTTTGTTCAGGTACACATTGGACTAAACAACCTCTGAGCTCCTTTCCAACTGTGAGATTTTGGGAGATTATTTAATACATAAGACTTGTCAGTAGCGAAATAAGGCTAAGAAGAAATGGGAAAATCAGAGAAAGGAGGCACTGGAAGTATAACGAAGAATGTTTGGAAGATGTTAGAAGAGGCAACAGAGTAAAATGTGAATGAGAGAGTAGTTAAGAATGGTAGTGTCAAATTCAAATAGAATCTAGTGGGCCCCTATGGGCTGCATGTTGACTTAATTTTAAAAATGTAATGTTATCTGTATTTTACTATATTTTTATTTATTTTGTTAAATATTTCTCATTACATTTTAACCTTGGTCAGGCTACAGTTGGAAGTATTGGGCTGTATGTAACCTTGGGCTGCATTTTTAACACCTCTGGTTAAGAATAATTACTAGAAATGGCTTTATTCAGAATAAAGAGGAATACTAGGGGTAGTAGGAAGGAATTTGTGGTTGCAGCTCTGTAGCAAAGACTTTTACTCAAAGCCAAGGAATTCAAGGAAAGACAATTACTCTTTAGTTAAGGCTGAGACTGAGGCTCTTTGGGTATTTGGCATCTGTGATACCTTAAATATATTTAAAAGGTATATCAGCAACCTAGAATAAATGAGGCCTAAGAAGCAATTCCTGATGGTTCTCAAAGGAAGTCAGTTCCTAGAGGGAATATGGCTCTCTTGTAGTTATGTTCAAATCCAATGTATCCTAACATAGACCCTTTAGCTCTTTTCCTAATATTTTTCCCAAAGATATCTCTGATTCCTTAAAAAAAAAAAAAAAAAGTTGGCTCAGCAGATTGAGAGCCAAGCCTAGAAACAAAGTTCTGTATTCAAATCTACCCTCATATATTTCTTAGCTGTATAACCCTGGGCAAGTCATTTAACCTCCATAGCCCAGCCCTTACTATTCTTCTGCCTTAGAACCAATAACATAGTATTGATTCTAAGACAGAAGGTATAATTAAGGCCTACCCTTGTAAGGGTGAAAAAGGGGTTTTATGGGTTCAGTATATTAAAGCTGGTCGCCAGAGGACTGAACTATTATCAATCCTCAATTAAGAATAATCTCAAATCAAAATTGGCTTTTATGGAAGTTTATTTACATGAGAGAAGAGAGAGAGGAAGAAAATAAGAATCTACCTCACTAATTAATCCAGGTAGATCTTAACCCTCAGCCTAGGGTTAAAGGGCCTGAGGCCCAGAGGTGAATGGAGCAAACTTCATTCACAGAGTCTATAAAAGGAAGTTTCTTAATAGAAGTTCAGGAAGATTCAGTTTTTAAACTCACCGCGTGGAACAGTCTCCATCACAAACCAGCAAAGCTCCCTCAGGTCCCCTTCACCAAACCAGAAGCCCCTTCACTCACTCAACTCCCTCTTTTTTAAGGGGTCACGTATGTGTCACTTCCAGTGCCTTCCCTTAGCCTTCGTGTCCAATCACAATAGAGGCTTTATCATAGAAAGCGTAGGGGGTGGTGCATTGATTCTGATTCATTACTCACTCTAGCACAGGTGGGTTAGGGCCTCCCAGAATTGGAAGGTTCTCTCTCCTTCGATGATTAAATCTAAAGATGGGCAGTGTAGACTTAATCTAATTATCACATCCTCAAGGAATCTTAATACACTTCCCCTGGTATTCAGTTAGGGGGAAATGATTCCAACTGCCACCATCTAACTCTTCTTGAGTAAGACAAAAAATGGGGAAGGACTATGGAAATCTGAATATTGGTAATGGGCAAGCCAATAACAAAAATTTCTCCAATTACTTCTCTAAGAAGAAATAGCACTGTACCCAGGCCTTTTATACCCCCATAATTTAAAATAACATAGAGGTACAAAAGTGAGAGGATTTGATTTTCTAAAAAATTATTGGTACCACATTGAAAGCAGATTTGTAGATTTTTAAATGTAGGTGGTAAGAGGGAAGAGGAAGGTGAGTAATGTTTGTTTTGAATTCAGGGAGATGCTATTTGGAAGTGTCTTGCAGACTTCCTATGAACACGTGGGGGCTATGAGACTACATTTCCCGTGATTCCAATGGGTTTCCAGTTTCCGGTTTTGGGCATGGGGACGTCAGGTGTCCCCACGTATAGGACAGCTTAAATTCAGAGGAGGGCCTAGAGAAAGTCTCTTGGTTACCTGGATGGGCTGGCTGGCATACAAGAGACAGGATGGGCACTAGCGGTAAATTTAAAAGATGGTCAGGCGTGGTCAGATATATTTCACTAACATGGCCATGGCTATTAAAATATTAATTTCTCTTATATTATCAGTCTTTATCATTTTTAATCGTAACAGTAGCACTGGCAGAAACAGGTGATAAGCAGAAAATATGTCAGGAGATAACAAGATACTAGTTTCTTGAATAACAAGGCTTAGAATGGAACTTAAAATGAAGAGGTGGTAAAATTTTACACAGAAGGCAATCACCATAGAAGTGTCTAAATGAATAAAAGAGATGAATGTGATAGGTGATATATCATATCTATGTGATCTAATTTGATTATTCTTCAGTGTATATTTTAAAAATCTATATACTACAGTATTATTACTTCAAATTTTAAAAGACTTGAAGAATTTTGATGCTATAAGGGAAGCTCAACTGACTCATTTTGCAGATTCAGAAATCCAAGATTCAGAGTTAGTAACTTGCCCAAGAAATAGAAACAGAAAATGAGAAAAGAAAACATAGAGCATGCAGAAAATTAGTGACAGAACTGGACATCATAGGATATAGTATATAGATTTTTAAAATACATACTGAAGAATAATCAATTTAGATCACATTTATAAAGTGCTTTGTAATTTATAATATAGAATGTTTTCTTACAACAATTCAATGAGGTAGTAGTAGATTAGTGAAGAAGAGGTGGGAAAAAAAACAAAGCAGGCATTATGATATATGAGAAAGAACATCAGAAGACCTGGATTTGGGTTCTAGCTCTGGTACTTAAATCTGTGAAACTGAACAACAAGTTTCTAAATCTATTAAACTGGGATAATACTCCTTGCACTAATTACCTTCTAAGGTTATTATGAGAAAAGTGTTTTGTCTGCAAAGGGAGTTATTGTGATTATCAGGAATGTGGCTTTTGTGACCACTTTAAGATGAATAAATTAACAGACCATAGAGTCAAAAAGGTTATGATTCTGTCCACATAATGGGGCAGGAAAACATTATGAGACATTAGTTTACTTAAATGACAAGTGTTGGTAAAGAATTTAAAATATATAAGTACACTTCTACATAGAAGGCAACCCAAACCAGCATACAGAAGAAAATAAACTGGGCTGGGAGACAGAGGATCCAATATCCCATGGTGAGTAAAATTTGGGGAGGCAATACAACTGACAAAGATACATGATTCCTGGGTCATCTCTTTCTCAGATGAAATTCTAATGCTTACCACTATCATGTAAAGTCTGAGTCTCCACTAGCTGGAACTGGGCATTCTGTAAATCTTCTGATGCTCCTACAGATGTTGTCTTCTCCAAAAGCACTTCATGTCTCAGTGTACAGGCTTGAACCTGGGAACAAATATATAAAGTTGGCTTGTGAAGCAATCATGGAGGCTTGGAACTAAAATATCAGGTAAGTGACTACATTGGACTTTGGGTAGGAAAGGCTGAATAAGCAAAAAAACAAAAAAATGGTAATTTGGTTCTTTAATGGCATCAGGGAGCAGGAAGGGGAAAACTAATAGAGACTGGTAACTCCAGTCTGACAAATGAAGCTTGAGGGCTGGTAGTACTCCCACTGAAGTAATTCCACAGCATAAATAAAGCCCCTCACCTCCCAGGACAGATCAAACTTCTTTTCTCACCTGTTTCCCTGGCTCATTAAGGTTTCTCTCCAAATTCTCTAGCAATTTCACAGCTTCTTCTCCACTCTCTGGATAACAATTGCGAATCCAGACCTTCAGTGAATCAGGCAGGATGGTAAGGAACTGCTCTAACACTAGGAGCTCCAGGATCTGCTCCTTTGTGTGTATCTCGGGCCTCAACCACTGATGACAAAGTTCCTGGAGTCTGTTCAGAGCTTCCCTTGGCCGGGTTGTTTCCTGGTAGCAGAAATGCCTAAAGTGCTTGCGGGAGGTCTCTTGGCTATAGGCTTTGTTTTCAGGAGGGCCAGATTCCTGTCCCCAGATATGATCTTCCTTTTCTACCTTCACTATCAAAAGTCCCTCCAGCTCTTTTGGAGCCTGGGCATCTAAAGCTTTAGTCATTCTGGACTTTAAAAGGCCAAGGGACAGCAACCCCTATCTACTATCTACTTCAAGAAGAGTCCCTTTCAGAACTCTTATTTAGGTAAATTCCTGAGAAACAACATATTATTAAATAGAAGCAAAATGTTACAAAATCATAATTGTTACAAAATAATAACACTTTGATGAAGACCAGTGACTGGGACAAATTATTGAATGGTATTAAAAAACTGTGAAAATAGGAAAATATATAGACATATTGCTACGTTAAGTGGAGAAATGACAAAAATAATGCAAGTTCAGTAATTTAGGTTTTCTGATCTACTTTGGAATGAAATAGTTAGATTTAGTAAAAAATATTTAATTCAAAATTCAATATTTTAGAGTATATTTACCCTAAGGTAAAGTTAATAAAACGGATTTTTTTTTATAACAAAGAGAATTAGACAAGATTCTAACTTTTTTTTTTTTTTTTAAGGACTGAATTTGTGAAATATATGGAACTCCTGGTGAGAAACTCCCTCACCAAAGCAACTGTGTAACTTGCCTCTTGGGTGAGGTAGGAGAGAGAAAGTGATTTCCCCAGATTCACATTGTCAGGGGCAGGACATGAACCCAGGTGTTCCTAATTCCAAGGGCAGCTCTCTATCCAGTCTGCCAAGCACCCTCCCCTTGTTTATACTAACGAAAGCATCATTAGTGAAAAAGCTGAAGTACTGGGTATACAGGAAGGTAGCAACAGATTTTGCTCTCATCCTTTAACATACTATAGTCTGGATTGCCCGCCACACACACCACACATCTCTACAGAAGCTTCTCCCGCGAAAGCCCCAGGACAGGCCCACGGACGCTCCCCTCCAGTCCCACCCCCGCTCCTGCTCTCCAGGTCTCCCGCGCTCCGCGCCACCCAGACCCAGCGCTCCGCACGGCAGCTCTGGAGGGTGAGGGGGCACCCTTTGTAACAGCCGAACGCACCCTCGCCCACCCCGGAGTCCTCGCGGCTGGACTCTAGCAAGGTTCACCGTCCACTGCGGGGGCGGAATCGTAACACACTACAAGAGTCCACTCTCCGACTAAGTGTATGAACAATTTCCTGCGCGGGGAACACAAAAGCAAAACCCTCGCTGCTCGATCTCACTTCCGGGTGCGTTCTAGCCTTTCTGGAGGATCTGGAACTCTGTGGTCCCCTAATTTAGTCTGATTGCGATGACAGAAAATGTAAATAACAATTCTATTTGGTTCTCCTCTATTCCACTCCATAGATGACATATCAAAGGTATTAACGTATAAGGTATTAATATAATATAATTAAAGGAGATGATGTTCATTAATACTCAATTAATAAAAGTTGTCATGGTTCACTATCCAATGAACATAATGAATTCTACTATGATTAATAAAATAATCATTAGTGTTATTAGTGTTAATGTTAATTTGATTATCAGTATATTGTTCATATTGTATATTCATTAGTATATAATTGGTTCATTATCAGGATAATTAAAGGTGTTCTGTTAGTTCATATTTGATTAATTATTATGGCTCATCAAAAGTACACTGATTGATATTTAATTATCAATTTATTAAATTAAATTAATTATTAAATTATTTTAATTAAATTAAATGTAATTTAATATATAATGTTATATATAATATGTAATTTAATATAAATTAAATATAATGTAAGGTGCTTTGTTGATTCATATTTAATTATTGATATAGTTGATTGAAGGTGTTAGTGTTATAAGTGAAAATTTAGTTATTAATCTGATTTGTTGAAGTTACTGATAATCATGCAATCTAAGGTGGTAAAATGTTTAGGTGTTGACCTTTATGAAGTGTGACTTAACTTTTTTCTGAAAGAAGTAAAAGAAAGGAACCATTGCCAGGTTTTAAATAGCTAAGCCCAGGAAATTTGAAGAAGTGAAAGCCAACAGTGTAGGAAGAATCCTCAGCCTGAGAGAAAATTACTTCCAAGACTTGGAGGGGATTTCTTTCTCTGACCTTCACATCAGCCATGAAGTTCTGAAAGGGAGCTATTAGAGATCATCAGGGTTGAGAGAGCCACATAAACTCCAGATAGGCAGAGGTATAGAAAGTGACTATTCTAGGGAGAAAGTAGCTTGGGAGAACTGGACACACAACAGAGAAGAGAGCCAGTTATGGATTCAAGAGAAAGCTAGCCTTGGAAATCAAGAGTTAAATATCCTGAAGGGAGAAAGGATTTGCAGGCCCTTCAGTACAAACCTAGTTGAGCTAGGTTTTCTTATATCCGTTCTCTACCCTGTGTGCCTCATTACCATTGTACTCTGAGTTTATCTGGAATGTCATATTCTAAGATCTTTGCTCCTGGTTTATCCCTTCTGACTTTCTCAGTAGGGTTAGATAGAGTTTTATATCCTAATGGATAACACAGCTATTCTTCCCTCTCAGGGTTAATTACACTGAGAGTAAGGTTTATTTTTTTATTTTTTTTTTAAACCCTTTAACTTCTGTGTATTTGACTTATTGGTGGAAGAGTGGTAAGGGTGGGCAATGGGGGTCAAGTGACTTGCCCAGGGTCACACAGCTGGGAAGTGTCTGAGGCCGGATTTGAACCTAGGACCTCCCATCTCTAGGCCTGGCTCTCAATCCACTGAGCTACCCAGCTGCTCCAGAGAGTAAGGTTTAAATATTACCTCTTAATGCTCTCTTCTCTCCTTCTTATAATAGTATTCATCCCTTCCCCTTCCCATGCCCTCTTTGTGTGTGATAGATTATCCTATTTTTCTCATTCATTCAAGTTTCTCTTGGTGTCCTCTACTATTCACCCCCCTCTTTCCCAGCCCCCATATCATCTTAGACCATTTAGTATTCCAACCTCTCCCTATGTATAATTCTTCTGATTACTATAATAGTGAATACTATAATAGTGAATAAAGTTCACTACAGAGAATTATACATAACATTTCTCCACATAGGAATACAAATAATTAGATCTTATTGAAGTCCTTAAAGAGGCAACTTTAAAAAATACGAGTTTTCTTTCCCCTCTGTTTCTTATTTACCTTTTTATGTTTCTCTTGATTTTGGTTGGATATCGAACTTTCCATTTAATCCTGGTCTTTTCTGTGCAAATACTTCTATCTTGTTGAATGCCCAAACTTTCCCTTGGAAGTATATAGTTAGTTTTGATGGGTAGGTGATCCTTGGTTGTAGAACCAGTTCTCTTGCCTTGCATAAAGCCTTGCAGGAACACCTGGGCACAAGTTACCTCTTCAGTCTACCTTGGATCTGTGACCCAGAAGTGGGTAGTAAGTGACTCCTATTCCCATCACAGTGCTCTATATGGGTCTAGGACCTCCTCCTACTCTGGTGCATAGCCAATTGCTTTCAATTTTTTAAATTCTTTTCTTTGATTCTCTGGATTTTTATTTTAATCTTTAGTTGGGAGTTTTAGATTTCTTCTTTTTTCTAGTTTTGTTTGGTTTATTTTTAGTTGCATGCACAATTCATTGTTTTGTTTTTTCTTTCCTTTGTTGATGAAAGTATTTACAGAGATAAAAATTTTCCTAAGGACTATTATCCCTTCATCCTATATGTTTTGGTACACTGTCTCATTATTGTCATTCCTTTGATTATTTTTTGTGTTTTTCTAATTTGACCCATTGATTCTCTAGAATTAAGTTATCTAGTCTCTTAATTTTTTCTTCAAAGGCTCCTCATTTAATATAATCTTAATTGCAATACAATCAATTAATACTATTTTTGGTATTTTTGCTTTTTGCATTTTTTGGTCCAGTCTATGTATTTTTGCAAAGATGCCATGCACAACTAGGATGTATGTAAATTCTTTCTCTTAATATTTAGTAATTATCATCAGAGATCTGTCATCTCTAATTTCTTATTTTCTATTCAAGTTCATAACCTTTTGTTTATCTTTTGGTTGCATTTATCTATCAGAAAGTACATTGAGGTCCCCAACTACCTGCTGACCACAAATATAAAGTGAATTTCATGTACATATATACCTATAATAAAGTTTAATTTATTACACAGTAAGATGTTACCAACATTTGAAAAGGTAGAAACCAAGGAAAGAAGCTTTTGGCAGAGGTTTGTGATTTACTCTGCAGAACTGGGTTGGCTCACGCATGGAACAGAACAGGAAAGGTTCCAAGGAATGTAAGGAAAGGATTTAAGGGGACTCCAAGAGTTGGAAGGGGGTAGTGTTCCTGTCTCTTCAGGAGTTTGAAGGGATCACTTCCTGCCTGGGCTAATGGACTTTCTGTTGGAAGCCACTGACCCTGTTCCTGAGATGTCTCTGACCAACCATCCTGTCTCTGAGGGAGAGATCAGATCCATCCAGATTTCTCCTACTGCCTTGTCCATTCCTGTGTTCCAGGGGCCTGATATATTTTCATCTGTTACTGAGACGAGGCCAATCTGAATTGAGAAAGCTGTCTGTCTAAACTGAGGCCTAGCCATCTTTGGCTGGACCCACTAGGGTGACTTTTCCAATCCTTTCACCCTATCCAACCTATCTATCCAACTGAACTATAATCAAGGCAACCAACTATAATTGGGGGGCCAGTAGTTAGGAAGCTAGATAGGGTTTTGAGGTTCAAGACAGGCAGAATAGATTAAGGAGCAGCAAGAAACCGAAGAGATGTTCATGAGAGCCCCATAGGTTGGAGGGAGGAGTTAGAAACCTAAACATTAGGGAAATCCTCTGGCCCTCCTTCCTTTCCCTGTTTTGAATCTTGGTAATAAGCCTATATTCTTTTTATAAATTCAAATAGTAGTCAGATTGCGTTTTACCAGACAAGCAGGTGGTGGGCCTACCAGACTGGCCCACAGCCTGGTACCCACAGAGCAACCTACTTTCCTAGACTACCACCGATCTAGGACAAGTAACCCATTTATTACAGTTGGCAGAGCCAGACTAGGCAAGAATCTGTCAAATTTGGACAGTTTTTTCAAAGAAAAGTCAACTTTTACCTCTGTGAAAAGTTTTGGGCCTGTGGTACAGTTTGAAGCCTGTTGGGAATAGGTAACTGGAACTGGGGGTGGCCGTTTTTTTCCAATTGCAATAGATTGTTGGTGAAATCTGCCTGGTAACAAGACCTACCAATCAACAAGCGATACTCTCCAAGGTCTTAAAAAATGTTAAGGACCAGTAATAAAAAAAATTTTTTTTTTCAAAAAGACTTCAAACCAAATTCAAGGAAACAAACTGGTGGCAACAATGGAAGTTTTCCCACTATTGTATCAATGCCTGATATTCTGCTACAACATGTTTCTGGTAGAAATACCAAAAAATTTCTACTTTTTGTTAAACTTATATGGGAACATGAGGTTAATGACACTAATTTTTGCAAGAATGCTCTCCTATGTCCCAGTCATATTGTTTTTAGGCTGCATGATGTATCAAACCTACTGCACTATTGGGAATGTTCTGATTAAGTTAACAACTAATGGTGGTCTAGCCCAAAAAGAAAATGAATTAAAGGCTTTTGTGTTGACATTAAAGGATGCAGTAGAAGAAATACAGAAAACTCTGAAACAGCAAAATGGGGAAATTGAGGCAAAACAAAATATCTCAACTGAGAAAGGCAATAGTGACTCCAAGCCAACACTAGTAGTTGAGCAAGGGAATAAGGAAGCAGGCAATGCTGCTGCATTCCTGTTGCCACTAAGAGAAGTTACATATTTACAGCCAGATGCAGGGATTTGTCCGGAACCAGCCGGATACAACCGTGGGGTCCGTGAA
This sequence comes from Gracilinanus agilis, assembly GCF_016433145.1. Lineage (NCBI taxonomy): Eukaryota > Metazoa > Chordata > Mammalia > Didelphimorphia > Didelphidae > Gracilinanus > Gracilinanus agilis. The sequence goes on along the minus strand of NC_058133.1, from coordinate 248,323,993 downwards.
ACAGCCACCTGAAAGACCATAGCGGGAGGGAGGGGAGACCAAGCACGCAAGAAGACAAGAGAGTCTAATGGAGCAAGGCTCGTTTATTGCTGGTACAGGGCAAGAATATATATGTTCAGGGTGAGGGGGCTGGCGGTCGGGATGAAGAGAGAAAGGGACTAGATGTTACAAGGAAGGAA
>NC_058133.1:248269097-248323314 GCF_016433145.1 Gracilinanus agilis | reverse complement strand
CATATATATATATGATACCTTACTTACAAAGAGGAAAAAATCCCCATCAGTAATAGTAAAGGGTATACTAGACTTTCAAAAAATTCATATAGAATTCCAGAGCCAAAAAGAAAATGGAAAAAATTTAGAACAGATTGAAAAGGATTTGACCAACACATAAGGGAAAATGCCTTAAGAATGAACTTCTTATATTTTATCACATTGTCTTCCCATCCAAAATCAACATTCTCTTTAAAAATATACATGTAGGGGGCAGCTGGGTAGCTCAGTGGATTGAGAGCCAGGCCTAGAGATGGGAGGTCCTAGGTTCAAATCCGGCCTCAGACACTTCCCAGCTGTGTGAACCTGGGCAAGTCACTTGACCCCCATTGTCCACCCTTACCACTCTTCCACCTATGAGTCAATGCACAGAAGTTAAGGGTTTAAAATTAAAAAAAAAAAAGCTAAAAATATACATATATCTACACCAAAACATACCTTCTTATCCTTCTTCCACTACAACTCCTCCCCTCCAATCCCCCAAACTGAGCACACAAACATATATAGCTGATCAAGGCAAATATAGGCATTGGCCAATGTGTGCATTGTGAATCCTTCATCTTTCTATCAGGAGGTGGGTAGCGTGTTTCATCATTAGTCTTATGAAATTGTAGTTGATCATGATGATGATAAAAGTTCAGCACAATAGTATTCCAACACATTTATTTACTCTAACTTGTTCATCTATTTCTCCGATTCCCATTCTTTGTCACCTTAAAAAGAGATATAAATATTTTTGCCCATGCTTAGAGTTTGTTTTACTTAAGACTAAAGCCCTCTCTTAATCTACCTTCCTTTCTCTCTAATTTGCCTCCCCCCTTTTTGCCTATCCCTTCCATTTTTCTCTTTAGTGAAATGTATTTCTCTGCCCAATAGTGTTTGTATGTGTGTCTTTTATCATTGTTCATTACTGCTTGCCTTTTTGTTTCTCTTCACCACTATATTTGAATTTCAAAATTTCTACATAACTTTGGTCTTCTCATCTGGAATATTTGGATTCATTTAAGAAGTATTTTCCCTTCTGTAGCACTATACTCACTTTTGCTGGGTAAGTTTTTCTTGGTTGTTAAGTCCATATCTTTTGCCATTTGGAATATGTGTCTCAGTGGATTGAGAGCCAGGCCTAGAGATGGGAGGTCCTGGGTTCAAATTTGGTCTCAGACACTTAACCCTCATTGCTTAGCCCTTACTACTGTTTCTTCTGCCTTAGAACCAATACACGGTATTGATCTAAGATGGAAGGTAAGTTTTTTTTTTTTTTTTAAGAAAAGTTAGATATGATAGACCTTTGGAAGATTAGAAGTATACTTTTTTCTCAGCTTCACAAAAATTGGCCATATATTAGGGAATTAAAAACCCACAATCAAATGCAGAAAAACAAAAATATTAATTCACAATTGCACCAAATAATGCACACACTAATGCATTGGTTTTTTATTTAAATTTTTAATTTCGAATATTTTCCCATGGTTACATGTTTCATGTTCTTTCCTTCTCCCCCAAACCCCTCCACTCCCCAGCACCCCCATACACTAAACTAATGCATTGTTGATGAAGTTATGAATTAGTCCAGGTATTCTGGAAATAATTTTAAATAATACTTCCCAAATTCACTAAACTGTGCATATGTTCTGAGCCAGTGATACCACTACAGGGTCTCTAGTCTCCAAAATGATCAAAGAAAGAGAGCAAGATTCCATAAGTATAAAAATACTAATGATTTTTTGTTGTTGTTGATGTTTTTATATGTTTTTTCCCATAAATTAGGGAATGGCTGAACAAATTATAGCATATTCATGTAATAGGTTGTATTATTATAAAAATGATGAAAGGGATTGATTCAGAGAAATCTGGCAAAATTTACATGAATTGATGAAAAGTGAAATGAATAGAACCAGCAAAACAATTTATACAATAACTACAATATTATAAAGAAAAACAACTTTGTAAGACTAAAGAAACTCTGATTGTTGAAAGGACCAGTGATGAAACATCACCTATGGAGAGGTGATGGACTAATGGTATATGGAGAAACATACATTGTTGGAAATGGACAATATGTAGCTTTGTTTTGCTTGAGTTTTTAAAAGTATATGTATATGTGGGAATTTGGTGGGACTGGTTTGTTGGTGGAGACAGCTAGGTAGTACAGTGAATAGAGAGTGTTGGGTCTGGAGTCAAAAAACCCGAGTTTAAATCTGGCCTTAGACACATACTAATTGTGTGACTCTGAGCAAGTCACTTAACTCTGCCTTAGTTTCTTCATCTGTAACATGAGTTAGAGAAGAAGAAACTAGTATCTTTGCCAAGAAATCCCCCCAAGAAAGTCATGAAATATTGAAGACAACTGAAAATGACCAAACAACAAAAGGCTTATTATTGATACAAAAGAAAAGAAAAAGAGGATCTTTGAAACATTTTTAAAGACATACACAGAAGAGAAGGAAACTCAAAGAGAAAATCAGATAAGAAGGACAGCTTTGAAACTAAGACTGAATTTATTATATACTAAAAAAACACCCAGATAGTTATAGTAAAGACATGATTTCATATGCAATTTTCTCTTTTCCCATTCTCTTTTGTATATGGAAATATTAGTGTTTGTGAAGTTCAGAATAATGAAAAAAGTTCATAAAGAATATAATATAGGGGGAAGCTGGGTAGCTCAGTGTATTGAGAACCAGGCCTAGAGACGGGAGGTCCTAGGTTCAAATCTGACCTCAGACACTTCCCAGCTGTGTGACCCTGGGCAAATCACTTGACCCCCATTGCCTAGCCTTTACCACTCTTCTGTCTTGGAGCCAATACACAGTATTGACTCCAAGACGGAAGGTAAGGGTAAAAAAAAAAAAAGAATATATATAACAAGCCTAAGAGTAGAAAAATATAAATTCCTTTGAAAGACTTTTTTGCTCTTTGCCTGTGCCTTCATCATCTTAATTTCATAAAAATTTTACATTGAAGTTTCCTCCAGGAAACACACCTATTTCATTCAATCAGTTCTCAAATGGTATGAACTCAAGGTTCTTTACCATCTTGGTTGCCTTCCTTTGTATATTCTTATTAATATCTTTCAAAAAATGTGGCAACCAGAATTGAAGACAAAGTACCATTTGTAGTCATCAAGGTTTTAACCCATCCCTTCCTGCTCCCTATGTTAGGTGGCAGAAGTAGTATAGTATGAAGACAAGGGTGAACTACCAACCTTCTCTTTGCAGAGGATGGGAAGTAATTAATTTGAGAAATGGGTGTTAACAATGTTTTCAGCTTAATACATTTTCTTCACATTTCTGTTTTAAGTAAATTATCTTTTCACTATCAAGTTGTATTGTGATTAATGTTGGTTGGTCTCTGTAGATTCACAGAGGAGCAAATGGGAGCTCAGAGCATTAGATGGAGAATGTATGAAGCTAACTCAGATACCTTGAGAAAATAGTATTATATCCATAGAGATGACCACTATGAAAGGGTCTTACTTCTTGATGTATTCACTTCTTTTTTTCAGATTGCTTCAATTCTTTGCATCTTTTCCTTTTATCATATATATCTATGCAACTTCATCTGTTCCTATTCCTCCTAGGTTTTTTTGTCTGAGGCCAGAGAGAACAAATCTAATCCGTTTTCCACAAGATAGCTCTTCAAATACTTGAAGACCCCTATTCAGTTAATCTAAGTCTTCTCCAGATCTTTCTCTAAATGTTTAGTTTTCTAATAAGCATCCCTACTTCTTTAGCCTATCTTCACATGGGTTTTGAGCTGAATTAAATGAATAAATGGGTATTCATTTGGTATAGTGGTCATTGAACATGTTACTCATAAAGGGAAAGGAGTAAGGGAATAAATATTTATGTACTTAAATACCAGATACTGTGCTACACCCTTTTTCTTTTAAACAAATATCTCATTTCATCCTCATAACAACCCTACGACATAGATGCTTTTATTAGCCTCTTTGCAAACATATGTTAAGTGATTTGCCTAGCATTACAAAGCTAGAAAGTGTTTGAGATCACATTTGAACTCAGATCTTCCTAACTTTAGGCTCAGTGTTTCCCTATTGCTTCAAGCTGCCTCCCAAAGAGCTGTAATTGTTTCTAAAGATTAAAGTCAAATAAGATCCTACAGCTCAAATTTACCTAATTCACACAAGACTTTGGGACAGAAATGAGACCTAAGGTTGGGCTGGAATTTCATTGGAAAGATAACTTAGTGAATATGGAATGAACATCTTCTCTGAAAATAACTATGATAATAGCTAAAACTTGAAGTTGGGAATATAATAGCGACTGGATAAATACATGACCATAAATAACTGACCTTAAAGTAAAATGATATTAACTAGAGAGGAAACTTGCCCAAGATCACAAAAGTTATTGTCATAAAGTTGGGATTCAAACTTAGGTGCTACTATTCCAAGTTCAACACTTTTCCCTCTGTTACTACACTGCCTCTCACATAATTTGTTAGAGCAATAACAACATTACTCATATTTAAAATGTAATAGTAACTATGACACGACAACATTATTCTTTCAAGGTAAGCTGAGTTGATGAGTTTTATAGTTGGCAGGAACAGCTAAAAGAAAAGAAAGAAACTTAAAGTTAATTGTCATTAACATTTAGTGTTCTTTTAATGTCTTTATAGCATTTTAAAAGTGCTTTTCATGCTTTGCCAAATCTGTTATAGATTGTAGCTTTTAAAGTGACACAACATCTGGTAGGCAGCAGGGCAATTGCTAGCCTCTTTAAACCAATCATGAGAATTGGCACTAATATCCTTAGTGTTGGGGGAAGTAAAGTGGGATGGTATAACTGAAAATTTTATTGCTGTGTAGGCACAATCTCAAAATATCTCATTCTCTTTTATTTTTCTTTTCTTTTCCCTTTCCCTTTTTACATACTGATTATTTGGTGTTATGGTGGGTGAGTGATGGAATGGTTGGTTATAGGTGGCCTAAAGGAACACTTTCTAAAATTAGAAATCAGTTAAAATATGACTTCCTCCATTAAGCTTTCCCCAATTCTCTCTCTTCCCCTCTCACAGGTAATCTAAAAAAAGATTGAATTAGATACATTGCATCCAATCAAAGATGAAATTTAATATGCTTCATTCAGTGGTTCACTATTATAATTTCTATTCATCCTGAACTTTGGTTCTCTTCCTTATTTATTCTATCTTAAACCCTCCCCCTTTTTCGTTACTGTTAGCTTGTTCTTGCTAGCCTCAGTTTATTCTGAGTATTTGTACTCAACACTATTTTTATAAGACTTTGGTCTGCTTTTGCATATATATCCTCTGCCACCCTTGCCCTTGCTTCTGTTTTCAGTATATCTTTTACAGTAATAACAACAATAACAATAATAGTCATAGCTGATATTTATATTGTGTTCTAAGGTTTAAAAAGTATCCCTGTGAGATATGTGCTATTATTAGCATATTAATTTCACAGATGAAGAAAAAGAGTCTCAGTTTAAGTGACTTGCCTTGGGTTGCATAGCTGGTAAACTTTAGCAGCTGAATTTTGTTTTTTCTAATGCTCAATCTTACTAATGCACACTATACCATTGACTTCCTTAGGCAACTGCCTTTTTCTAACTGAATTGAAAATTCCTAATTGAAATTATTTCTCTGTGTCTTCAGAATTTCATTCTTCAGAGCTTCCCATCCCTTAATTCAACAAATATTTATTAATATACTTGGCACTGTGTTAGGCACTGAAGATACAAAGACAAAAGGAAAGGTTCTCTTGCCCTCAAGGAGCAAGTAACATTCTATAGGTAGGAAACTACATGTAAGGTAAGGTAAGTCAATATGAAAAATGAAAATCTTTCTGTCCAAATATACAGGCCCCATTCATCCTCATCCAAATGCTCTCTCTCAGGTTCCACCCCCCCCCCCCAATTACTTGGATTTCTTCTCAATTCTACTCCACCACACCTTTTATCTATCCTGCTCTTTTTCTTTTTGTAGAAAGTACTATAACCTGATAGAGCCAATATTCTAGACTTGGAAGCCAAATTTGTATACATGCACTCCTTCCTCACCTCCACCTCTTAGAATCTGTAGCTTTCTTTAAAGTTTGGCTAAAGGACCATTTACTTGAAGCCTCTAATGATCCCTCCTCTAGCTAGCTATTCCCTACTTCTCAAATTACCTTGTACTTATTTTGTACATATTTGTGTATTGACTTTTTATATACACATATGATTTCCCCAGACAGACCATAAGCTCCTTGAGGATAAGGACTGTATCATTTTTGTCTTTATATCTGCAGTACTTAAGCACTGTTTCTGGAATACAGTAGATATTCTATTATGGTTGACAATTAATTAGACAAGGAATGCTTTATCGAGAAGCCCTTGATTTTAGTTTCAAAAGTTGGGTAGTAATTGAAAAAGCAAAGAAAGGAAAGAGATAGCATTCAAGGCATAGGAAATACTTTAGGTAGACACCTAGAGTCATGATAACACAGACTGGGTTCAAGTGACAGGAAGCAATATTATTTAGCTGGCCTTTAGTAGTTAACATGAGATAGGGTTAGAAAGGGAGGAAGATGTCTATTGTGGAGGGCCTTGAATACTAGAGTCTAAATTTCAGTGTCTTTTTTTTTTTTTTTTTTACTGAATAAAAGATTTTTGAGCAAAGTGACTTGGCAAGGTCTTTCTCCATAAGTTTCCCTTCCCCTTCCTTCTTCTCTTAGCTGTGTTACCTCTCACTTCCTCTGAGAGCATCATCACAGGCTTTGGAGATCCTGAAAAAGTCAGCAGCTTCTTTTGGGCCAGCTCAGGAATGATCCAGGAGCCACGCTCATGCCATGGTCACAGCAACAGGGACAGAAATGCCTGTGGGCTCCTGGAATACTGAACGCACCATACTGGTAGAAATCAGGAGAAGGTGAAGAAGAGAATTGCATTGGGATACTGGAGTGAAAACCTTAATTGAAGAAAAGCAGCATAATCCGCTTTGGGATGAATTTGCTGCCCTCTGGATACGGATGATTGAGGTAAAGTTTTCTTCAACTTCTGCTACATTAACAGTAATAATAACCACTAACTTTTTAATAGCACTTAACCATGTGCCAGGGACTGTGTTAAGTGATTTACAATTATTATCTCATTTGAGCCTCACAACAACCCTGGAAGGTAACTGTTATTATTATCCCCATTTTACAGATGAGGAAACTGAGGCAAACAAAGGTTAAGTAATTTGCCCAGGATCACATGGCCAGTAAATGTCTAAGGTCAAATTTGAATTCAGGTCTTCCTGACTCTAGGACTGGTATTCTATCTGTTGCACCCTCCAAACTGCCCTTTGCTACTTGTCATATTGGGACTATGCACAAAGTCTTTCTTGAGTGCTGGGATGGGCTGAATCCTAAAATTAAGACTCTTATGAATGAGGAAGCATCATATAACAGTCTGGGTTCCAGATGACTTATCTTTAGATCTAGATCAAGATTCAGGATCTGCTACTAAATAACTCTGCAACCTTGAGCAATTCACTTTTTCTCTCTTGCCTTCCTTTTCCCTCGTCTCTAAGATCAGCTCATATTTCTGTGCAGCTTTAATATCAACTAAGCATTGGCCTTGTAACCTCCCTGTATTACAGATGCTATCATGCCCATATTAATTAGCAAGGAGGAAACTTGGGGTCAGAGCAGTAAGATGATTTGCCACTGGATTTGCTAACCTCAAAGGTCCCTTCTAGTTCTAACATTGAAGGAGTTTATGAATTCAGACTTTCCGTTACTAAGAATCTTTCATAGGAGGCACACACCCAATCAGTTATCCAACCAGAGTCTTTCCTAATTAAAGCCTGACTAGTTTTCTGCCTCTTTGCTTTTGTTCATGCCATTCCCTGCACCTGAAATGACCTGTTCATCCAGATTATTTAAGTTCACCCATCCTGTTAATGTTTTACCTATTTTTCTTCCCCCCACCCCTTTAAACCCTACATAACAACCCTTCCCCTTTTGGCTTAGAGTCAATACTTTATGTTGGTTCTAAGGCAGAAGAGCAGTAAACTCTAGGCAATGAGGATTAAGTGACTTGCCCAGGGTCACACTAGTAAGTGTCTGAGGCTGGATTTGAATTCAGAAAGATAAATCTTCTCTGAATATCTATATTTTCCTTTTTGCTTTTATAAGCTATCTAATGGTATGTGTAGTTATTTGTATGTTTCTTATCTCCCCTGTTAGACTGCATGTTTCACTCTTCTTTCACCTGTAGTAATACCTGGCCCACTGCCTTGTACTCTGGGCCAGGTGCTGATAAATAGTGCAAATAAATATTTGACAAATGAGTGAAGGGATGAATAAATAAACTAAGCCACAGTAGCATAAGTAACTACTCACTCGAAATGAAATTTAAGTTTCAATAAACTCATTTCAGGATTATATTACATGGAATAAAATTATATTACATTTCATGGAATACATTACACTGTATTTTCATGTTTCTCTAATTGCTTTGCTCCCCTTGCTCCCATAGGTCTCTTTTCTTTCTTTTTCTGTTTTAAACCCTTACTTTCTGTCTTAGAATTGATACTAAATATCATTTCCAAGACAAAAGAGTGCTAAGGGTTAGGTAATGAGGGTTAAGTGACTTGCCCAGGGTCACAAAGCTAAGAATTGCCTGAGGTCAGATTTGAACCCCCAAACTCTAGCCTCTAGGTCTAGCTCTCTATCTACTGAGCCACCTATCTGGCCCACCTCTCATCTCTTTTCAACTTGCCTTTCTAGAACCTATAGACTTTTACCTGACCATGGCTCTTCAGTGACCAGGGGTCCCAGATTATAGCAGGTTGCTGGCTTCTCAGGGTAAACTGGAGACACTGAGATTCAGGAATATGTTTTATGCTAATTTGAAGGCCCTGATTAAGATTGAAATAAAGTAGGATAAAACAACATCCATTGACAGAAAACAATCAAATCTCTTCCACAGGTGATCAAGGTCCAACATACAAGGGTCTCCAAATAATCTAGGGCAGGAAGTTGGGTCACTTTCCACTTTCTCTTCCATGCAAGCTACTGACTTCTGGTTGTTGAACTGAGCAGGTGTCATTGGGAAGATTCCCACCCCATCTTCTACAATGTACCCAACCCTTACCCTCCATATGATCTCATGGTTTCAGGAGAGGCCCCTTGGATGGTGGGTTCTATGTTCAGGACGAGGAGATTATGGGAACTGAGTGAACTATACTGACTCTATCTTGTGATTCAGTTCTGGAGCTAGTTCAGTTCCCTTTATATTCAATTATGAGTCTGGTCCAATTTCTGTTTTGTAAGAAAACTTTATTCAATTATGGGAATAGTAAAAAACCTTTACTTCATTGTTTGATTTTATCCCTGTGTGGCTGGGAAGATGGATCAACTAGATCATGCTGACCAGAAACCTAGTCAAATCCAAAGATTGATTTAAGGAGTTTTCTCATATACATCTCAAGCAATCCATATGTCTTATCTGAAAACTGGCCCTATACTGATCAATCATTATTGTTTCCCTGATCTTTTTGTTTTTTAAACCCTTACCTTCTGTCTCAGAATAGATACTAAGAATCAGAAGAGAAGAAGTAAGAATTAGGCAATTGGGGTTAAATGACTTGCTCAGGGTCACACAGGTAGGAAATGTCTGAGGCCACCTTTGAACCCAGGACCTCCCATCTCTAGGCTTGGTATTCTGTTCACTGAGCTACCTAACTACTCCTAAGTTTGTGTTTCTCTGTCTCTCTGTCTCTGTCTCTCTGTCTCTGTCTCTCTCTCTGTCTCTCTCTCTGTCTCTCTCTCTGTCTCTCTCTCTCTGTCTCTCTCTCTCTGTCTCTGTCTCTCTCTCTCTCTCTCTCTCTTTCCTTTTTCCCTTCCCTCCTCTATCCTCTCCTTTCCTTTTCTTTCCTTTCCCTTTCCTTTCCCCTTACCTTCTGTCTTAGTATCAGTTCTAAGACAGAAGAGTAGAAAGGACTAGGGAATTGGAGTTAAGTTAAATAACTTGCTCAGGGTCACACAGTTAGAAAGTATCTGAGGCTAGATTTGAACCCCCTCCATGTTCCTTTGATTGAATACAACACTTGGGAGGAATGAGATACCTCTTTTTCTGATTTCAGGGAACTGTACTTATTTTTTCTCTCTCTGCTCCCAACTCAGAAAACCCTTAATCTTTCCTCTAATTAGAAATCAAATTACCTAATTTTGCCTTCGGCTTATATCCTGTCAAATTATTTTCTTTCAATGCATAAAAATCTGTCTCCCCCTGTATCTGGGGTCCAGCTGAGGGGTCCTGGTCCCAATTTGTTAGGCATTGCTTAAAAGATTGATATGTTAAACCTTTGTTTTTTAAAGTCATTTCAGTCCACCCACCTGCTACATGGAGCAGTGACTGATGAGTAAGAATCTCATTTCCCCATTTTTAAAATTTTAAGTGGGAAAGAGAAAGTTGCACAGGATGAACAGACACCAATAAATTATGACAGATTACACAAATCTGTACATGACCTTCCCCCCATCCAACTCTATTTCTCTTCCAAATTTCCTTATTTTTGGTAAGGATACCACCATCCTTACCACATCATTGAGGTTCAAAACCTCAATACCGTCTTTGACTTCCCACTTTCCCTGTTATTCAATGTATCCCATTTTTTCCTTATTCAATCCATTGACAAATTTTATTTCTACCTCCACATCTCTCCCATATGTTCCCTTTTCTGTTCTTCAGGTTTTCATCATTCCTTATACCAAGACTATTGCAGTAGTCTCCTACTTGTCTCCCTCCCTCATTTATCTCCTTTTTCCAACTCATCTTCCAAATTGTTGCCAGAGTGAGCCTGTTCTGACCATGTCATTTCCCTCTTCAGTAAATTCCAATAATTCTTGATTAACTTTTAGATCAAATATAATTTCATTATTTATCTTGTCCTTTTAAAATGTGTACTTTTAAAAGTTTTATAATGTAATTATCAATATAGTATTACATATATAGATTAGAAATACACATATTAGAGGCACATGTTTGAAATTTTTTTACTGATGAGAGTATACAACCAAAATGTTTGGAAACCATTGACTTAGAGGAAGGGTGAAAAACCATGTTCCCTCTAGTTTCTGAGATTTAAAGTGGATGATGTCATATTAGAGAGTAATACTACTTGCTACATGTATATAATATTTATAGATAGCTATATTCATAACTGAGATATTTTTTACTATGTTAGGATTATTGTGTAATGGAAATTTATTATTTTCTCCCCTTTAGAATCTGAGTTAGCCTTCCTATCCTATGCGAATCCCCAAAGGAAAAATCTATAAGCATCAGAGGGTCTTTAGGTGCATCTTCATTAGATGTACAATTCCAACCTCTCTTTAAGTTCATGAAGGGAGATATACTCTGAAAAAAAAAGCAGACTGTCTCTATCAGATCTCCCTATCCTCAGTTTACTGCACTAGAGACTGTAGGAAATTTCTCCTTCAGTGATTCAGAGATTCTCTCTCTTGGTTGTGATAAATTATCTTGCTCCTAATGGGAGGGCTCATTTACTCTGTATTGTTGGATATATATTCTCCTTTATAAACTTTCTCTAATTTCTGTTTTGATAGTGACTTGAATAAATTGATTTATTTGCTATTTGTTATGCATGTTCAGCTGGCACATGGTATTTAGACGAAAATCTATTTTCTCTCCATTCCCACTCCAATCCCTTAAAAACAATTCTTATGAGAAACACTCATTGTCAAGCAAAAGAAATTTACACTTTGTCATGGCCAAAAAATATAGCTCAATCTACACTTGAATCCATCCCTTATCTCCAGGACATATATACATAGAAGAGAATAAATTAGAGCAGCATCTCTCACAGGAATATTCAGGAGGGAAAAGGACTGCAGGACTTTCTTAACCTTCTTGGGAAGGAGCATTCATCTTATCTAGGATAAAGTTTAGCTGAACATTTATTTTTCCCTAACCTTTGTATGCTTTTCTTTGGGCATAAGATCCAATTTGAAAATCAATAAGTTTAAACTATTTAGCATATTCTCTTACCTTCTTCTCATCTTGAGTTCCAGCCACCTCTTCCCTGAACAAAGAGGACAGGGAAGACCATTAGAATATTTGTAGTGCTTTTAGGAGATTAAGAAATGTTGAGAAGAGGAAAATCAAAGGAATTGATCACACCCCATAGTAGGCATAGCTCAACAATGGCCACGCCTTTCTGCTTAGATTTGTTCATTGGGAAGATGCTTGATAAGACACAATTGTGAAAAAAAAAAGCATAGTTTGTGTCACATCCCTTTTGAATCCCCTCAATATATGTTGGGCAACTTTTCCCTTTATTTTTTGTGGAATAAGAACTACTTACCACTCAGTGACATCAGATGCTTTTATGGCCCCTACTATTGTCCTTGAGCTGAATCTCACCAAGTTGTGTGTTAGAATTATAGCCTTATTCTCTTTCTCCTGGTGAGATGACAATTACATCATTGAAAGTGACTTAATCTAAACATTTTAAAAGAAACAAATCTATCTATAAGCTGAAGCTATGTACACAATTAATTTGACTGAATTCAGTTTCAAAAAGAAAAGGAGAATTTAATTTTTTTAAAAGGGGGAGGCATCTGCCTGATTCTAAATAATTGTTTTGATTAATTTAAAAAAAATTTTAATTGCTTGTTCAAGAATCAGTTAATGGAAATTCCTACTCATCTGACTCTAGGCAAGTCATTTAACCCCAAATGCTTAGTCTTTACTGCTCTAATGCCTTGGAAACTGATACTTAATATCAATTCTAAGACAGAAAAAGTAAAGGTTAAAAACAAAAAGGATGAGTTAGATACAATCTGAGGTAGCTAACATTTAGAGACTGACAGTTTACAGGATTTCCTCAAAATGATGCTATGAAATAGGTATAGCAAGCATTAATCATTTCTCTAGAACTTGTTTCCCCATCTGTAAAATGGGCATAATAATATTTGCATACTTCCTACCTTCATAGGATGTTGTGAGGAAAGTACTTCATAACCCTTAACTAACATGGTCTATAAAGATGAATTCCTATCTCCTAGTTTAAGGCCTTGGAGCATAAGGTTCTGGGCTATTGCATAGGTCCAATAGACACAAGAGGCCTATAGCTAAGGCATGGATAACCAATAGAATGATTGTTACTCTAAAATTTCCAAAGAGAAAATAAAATCTTTCATAAGACAAGACTACATAAAATTGTAACTAGAAACTTTTATGCTTAAGACATGTTACAATTTATGTTTGGGGAAGTGGTATAATAGTTATACCTGGAGTGCAGCTCCTGGTGGGAAAAATGTATTTCAGTACCATATGAGGTTTTTTTAAGTTGCCTGAAAAATGAAAGAATCTACTCTCGGATAAGGCTGCCTCTGTAGGAGTACAGGGTGCTTTTGGCACTCTCTATATTTTCCAAGATGGGACAAAGTTTATGAGAATATGCAATCTTTCTCCTCCTCAGTTTATGCTCTTTTATCCTAATTCACCGTTTCTGTCTTTAGATAACAGAAACTGAAGAACAACTATTTGTATTTCCTTACCTCATCCTTCTCTCCTAGTTTAAAAAGTGATTTAAAGGTTAAAAGGATCTGGATTTTAAGTATTCCAAGATTCCCACTTACTTTCTTGGCTTGAACTGTTCCCATGTCCTCCTCCCTATAGAAAGAAAATGGGAAAAAGGAGCTTTTAAAATACATATACATATATTCACATTTATATGTTTAGACACACACATATACACACATACACACATTTATCATATGTTGTTGCTGCTACTCAGTTTTTTAGTGTTGTCTTAACTCTTTTGATACTGTGGACCAAAGGGACTTTTCTTGGCAAAGATACTAGAGTGGTTTGTCATTTCCTTCTCCAGTGGATTAAGGGAAATGGAGGTTAAGGGACTTGCCCAGGGTCACATAGCTAATAAGTATCTGAAGCTGGATTTGAACTCAAGTCCTTCCTGATTCCAGGCTCAGCATTCTATCCACTGAGCCATCTAGAGGACATATGCATATATATACACATGTGCATATGATATCTATGCATATGTATTATATATGTGTGTGTTTTATAGATAGATAAGAAATCTATGTCCGGTCTAAAGCTGAGGTGAAAAAGCCTTTGAGATAGAGACTAGCTCAAGGAAGGGGAATCTAAGGTAGGGATGGTGCTAGGAGGCAGTGGCTTATCATAGAAACCAGAAATTTTATTCAAATCCTAACTCTGTTACTACCTGAATGACAAGTCGCTTAATCTCTTCAGGCCTCAATTTCTTCTTCTCTAAAATGATGGGAATGGGAGGAAGATGATTCCTAGGGTTTCTTCCAACTCTAAACCTTATTCTTTTCTCATAGGATCATAGAATAGGATGAGATCCTAGAAATTTTCTAGTCTAATTGCCTTATTTACTTCTCTACTCCTCTGCCAAATAAACTCTGAAGGAAAGACAGAGCCAATGGCTGAAGAAAGCAGTTAGAGTAACATATCCTGTGTTCCTGTGGAACATCTTCCATTTGGTCTCTTAGATAAACAAAGTCAGGATTAAATCAAAACTCTTGGGTCAGATGTATTGGATCACCCCAATGGGCACTAGAGTTCATTTGACTATAGAAGATTTCTGAATTGAGGAACTTATGGGAAAAATGAATTAATTTTAAGCTGTCTCAACTTACTATGCTAGAGACTTTGGAATTTCTCGAGTGAGGTTTGGAACTATTGAGTTGAACTCAACTGAGTTGAAATATCTTGCTGTGAGTGTATTGTCTGATATAATCTCATCTGAATAGTTATTTGGATTTCTGTTTGATATTGGCCCAACTTGAGCCTAAAAATGATTTCCTCTAGACTATTAATATTTAGAAGAGTGGAGCAGAGTGGCCAGCCTCATGGCCCTAATCTACTACTCCCCTCCTAGAAGTTATTAAAGTCTCCCTAAGAGAAAGGTAATGGAAACGCTAGAAACTCTATTCATGCTTTCTCTGTTTAGACATATCTAGACAGACCATGGGATGAAGAGGCAACATGAACACATATACTATACTTGTTAGGGTGTGGCATTTTCATCTCTATTCCTCCCTACATGATAGTAGAGAGCTGAGAATGAAGGTTTTAGGTAGCTGAGACTCAGTAGATAGAAGCAGAAAAGAGTTCAATAATTCCCAAACAAGTAGAAAAAAGGCAAAGATAAATGGAAATGGCACTCAATTTGATACCCAGCAGGGTTATGACAATCCTAGAAGACATCAACCATTCTATAGCACTAGAGCTATGAGTTGTGCAGACCATACATATATCATGGACACATATGTGTGGCCTGGGAACATGAATGTCTGGCCTTCCTTCATTGCATTTTTCTTGTTCACAAATGTTCCTTGTGTCTGTGCCCCATCCACTGGTACAATAATCTGTGGGAAAGTATACACCATGTTTGTGTGGGAGGATCTTTTCTTGCCACTTTATTTACTTTTATTGTGTTCATGACTTTTACTTTGAACTAATGTATCTTTTGGCTGAATCATAAAAGTACATCTATCCTTATGAGCTATGATTTTGGGTGGTTGCTAATCTACAGAATGCTGTGAACCTGGAGTGACAACAGTCTAGGACTCATGTCTAAGGGGGAGTCCAGGTAATATATATTTAAACAAAATGCTTTGTCCAACAAAAAAGCAACACATCCACAACAACAAAACAAACAAATGGATGAACAAATAAACCAAAATGAAATAAATGAATAAAAGAGAACTAAGAAGGTAGGGGGAGTGTGAAGGGTAAGAAATTTGAAGTAAACATAATTTTCATGATGAAATTTGTCCAGAGCTGTGGGATCTGTCCTGGGATACTGCTCCATTATGCTTCTGGCACTATAAATCTACTCACCTTGCAATTTTGGCCCCCACTAGGGTCCTGGAACCAAATCTCACCAAATCATGTGCTGATAAACTCCTCTTCTTCTTCTCAGCAGAAGGAAGCTAGGCAAACCCAAAAGCAAATCTCACATATTACATATAATTACTCAATTAAACCAAGGGTCATTTCCCTTCTTAATAGATAAAAAAAAATGAGGTACCCTAGGGTCATGAATAACTAGAGGTAGTTTAAGGGCTTCTGTAATGGGGGTTGTAACTAGCCAATTCATGCATGGATCATGCACAGATATTCCCTGTCAAGCTTCATCCCCAAGCTATTGTGTCATTTCTTGGACTTTACCAATCTACTCCCAATGAGATATAAATTAAAAGTCAGTGTAATAGATGCTAAATTCTATGAGGGCAGGCACAGAATT
Source organism: Gracilinanus agilis (assembly GCF_016433145.1). Classification (NCBI taxonomy): domain Eukaryota; kingdom Metazoa; phylum Chordata; class Mammalia; order Didelphimorphia; family Didelphidae; genus Gracilinanus; species Gracilinanus agilis. The sequence goes on along the minus strand of NC_058133.1, from coordinate 248,306,991 downwards.
TTAGCTAAACATTTTTTCTTCTCCAGAGCTTACCACAGTACTCTATACAGATTGAGTTCTTAATATTTTCCATTATTCTAATTCCAGAAATTCATATACTACTCTTCACTTTTTTCTTCTTTTTAGCACCATGAAAGTTGCTAGCAAATGTTTGTGAATAGCTTAAAGTACAATGTATATCTTTTGTATTTACTTAGCTGTGTGCATGTTAAATCCAATAGAGAGTAAGTTTCTTGAGGGCACAGGGCACAATGTATATGCACATGCCTAGGATAGTACCTACCACATAGTAGTTACTTAATGAATGTTGTTGAATGGATGAGTGATCACTTTTTAAAAAATGGGATTTACCAGAAAAGGAATTGAGCAATTCAACAAAGAAATATGCTTTTATGTTAAAAGAAGCATAATATTTCTTTTTTTTTAATATTTTTTTATCTTTATCTTTTTTTTTTAAACCCTTGTACTTCGGTGTATTGTCTCATAGGTGGAAGAGTGGTAAGGGTAGGCAATGGGGGTCAAGTGACTTGCCCAGGGTCACACAGCTGGGAAGTGGCTGAGGCCGGGTTTGAACCTAGGACCTCCTGTCTCTAGGCCTGACTCTCACTCCACTGAGCTACCCAGCTGCCCCCCATAATATTTCTTTTAAAAGGCTCTCTCTTGGACCTTATTCTGCAACTTTCTCCCAAAATACACTATACACTCCAACCTAGGATTATAGGCTTTTAAAACTGGAATGAACCTGAGATTTCATCTAGGGATTAATCTAATCCCATTATTTTAGAGGTAAGGCAACTGAGCTTAAAAAGTTCAAATGAGAAGAGTATTAAAAACATAAGTAAATTGAAAGATAAATTCAGATTCAAACCTAGGTGTCCTAACTTTGCTCTGAGGTTATGTGCAAGGAGATGTGTATGGTCTGCATAAAAACTTCACAGAGTGTTCTTATCATGAACATGTGAGACAGTGATTATAGCAGGCAAAATATTCAGTAAGGATAAGATAAGAGTCACTGTCAGGCAACAGTCCACCTTTACTTCAATAGGTACCTTCTTGGTACCAAGCTAGGCTTGAAGTTCATAGAAAATCTTTCCATCTGGATTCTGAATTTCAGATCCCACCCCCTACCATAGGTTCTGCTGCCTCCTAGTGACATTTCTAACTCCCTATCACTCTTCAACCCAACCACGCTCAAATCTTCCCCACTTCTCACAAGAAAAATTAATGAGTAGATATGAAAAAGAAGTGGTGTTAGGAACTACTACTATAATAATAATGATGATAACAATTCATATTTCTATAGGTCCTTAAGATTTACAAAGAACTTTTTTCACGATAATTTTGGAAGACAGCATTATCAGAACATTATTATTAATTTTTCTATTTAATGGCAAAGAAACAGACTTAGTGAAGTGGCTTCAGCAAATCATAGTTATTAAGTGGCAGTCACAGATTGAAATCTGGTACTCTGACTCCAAATTTAGAACTCTTTCTACTATTCACTGAATTAGACATATGTCCTATTCCAAAAAAAATGAAGGTGTATTATTTAATTTAGTTTACTAAAAATGAATGTGGGGGGACAGCTGGGTAGCTCAGTGGATTGAGAGCCAGGCCTAGAGACAGGAGGTCCTAGGTTCAAATCTGGCCTCAGACACTTCCTAGCTGTACAGACCTTTGTTTATATGTATCTCTCATACAGAGATTGCCCATTTGTATATGTATATATTATAAATACATACATTTATGTGTATATATGTTATGTACACAGTCATCTATCTAGCTATATGAATATTAAATCTAAGTATGTTGGAGACATCTCAACCTCTCTGAGGTTCAGTTTTTTATGAATCAAATGAAATAATTCATGTAGTTTGTTTTGTAAAGTTTAAAGTCTTATATAAAACTCAAGATCAGAAGTAACTGTACTTTCTAGCTGAGTGACCCTGGGCAAGTCATTTAACTCCTATTGCCTAGTCCAGTGATGGCAAACCTTTTAGAGATGGAATGCTGGACCCCACGCCTCAGACTGGGTGTTGTGCCCGCCCTCCCCAGAGACCAAGTGTATGCCCCAACCTCCCCCTTGTCCCCTAAGTACCCCTTACCCCAGGCAGGGGAGGGAGGAAGCACTACCATTGGGCTGCTGGGCAGAGAGGGGGTGAAGTGAGGAATGTCCTCAAATGCATAGAGAGGGAGAGGGGAACAGTTCTACTTTGAGTTCCTCTGCCTTTCTAGTAATGAACTCTGGTGGCAACTGCAGGCATGCCCACAGAGAGGGCTCTGCATGTCCTTTTTGACACACGTGCCATAGGTTTGTCATCACTGACCTAGTCTGTACCACTTTTCTGTATTGGAACCAAAGTTGAGTCTAAGATGGAAGGTAAGGGTTAAATAAAAGTGATTGTAGGTGCCACTGATGTCTGTATATAAAATTTTCTTTTATGTTAAAAAGCTGATTAAGCACAAAATTCCAAGACATGTCTAATATATATTAGTATCTGATTAAGGCTAAGGCTTTCTTCTCGATGTAATCAAAAGGATTAAGATGGCAGAGAAAAATGGAAATAAACATTCTTGGATTTGTCTTTAGAGTTTATCCCCTCTAAATGAAAAAATTGAAGACAAGAGCCAAGATGGCAGCTTGGTAGCAGGGAAATCCTGAAACTGTTCTGAATATCCTTCCAAACCAATCTTTAAAAATCAAAAGAACAGAAGTCAAAGCAGGACAAGTGAGAGGGTTCCCACACTAAACACAGCATGAAAGGTAGGCAGAGACAGTGGATTTCCATGCTATAAGTGGGCAAAACTTCACAGGCAAAAGAGGAGGTTAACCATTACCCCCCCTCCACCTACTGCACCAGACATAGATCCAGGATTCTAGAAGGCAGGCTACACTAACAAAAAAAAGCACCATAGACCTACCCCGAGAGGTTTCAGGTCCTGGCAGTGAGATTTGGAGCTCAATAGCACTGGACTCACTCAGGTCTCTGTGGAGCAGCAGCAGCTGCAGCAAAGATAGCTTTAGGGCAAAACACTGAGAAACGTGCTACACCAACAAAAAAACACTACAGACTTACTCCTGGATATCCCTGGAGGTTAAGTTCAGAACTCCATAGCACTGGGCCCACTTGGGGCTCTGATAGCACAGTGAAGATAGCTCTAAAGCAAAACCTTGGGAGCCAGAAGCCAAGACAGAAATGACCATCAACTTGTAGGACTCCCAGTCCTTGAGAGGGAAAAATGAGTAAAAATAATCAAAGAAAGCTCTTGACTCTGGAAAATTTCTATGGAGAGAAAGAGCAAAAACAAAAGTAAAGGTTGAGAAACAAGCAAACACATAAAAACTTTTAAAAAATGGAAACTGGTCACAAGCTCTGGAAGAACTAAAAAAGGAGTTCAAAAAACAAGAAAAATGAGAAGAAAAGTGGGGAAGAGAAATGAAAGTAATACAAAAGGAAAATAATAGCTTAAAAGGCAAAATTGGCCAAATGGAAAGAGAGATACAGAAATCAAATGAAGTAATAAGCATAATAAAAACCAGAATTGAACTGCTAGAAGAACAAGCAAAAAAGTCCAACAATGAAACGAGTGCCATTGAAAGTAGAATAGAACAAGCTGAAAAGGATAATCAAAAATCATGGATGAAAATAATAAAGTATAGAATTGGGCAAGTAAAAGCTAATGATTTCATCAAGAAATAAAACAAAATCAAAAGAATGAAAAAATAGAAGAAAACATGAAATTTCTCATTGAAAAAACTATTGTCCTGGAAAATAGATCCAGGAGAGACAATTTGAAAATTATTGGACTATCTGAAAGTCATGACCAAAAAAAAAAATCTTAGACATTATATTATAAAAAATTATCCATGAAAACTGACCTGATAGTCTTAAAGTGGGTAAAATAGACATTGAAAGAATCCACAGATCACCTCCTGCAATAAATCCCCAAGTGACAACTCCCAGGAATATTATAGTCAAGTTCAAGAGCTTCCAGGCCAAGGAGAAAATACTGCAAATGGCCAGAAAGAAACAATTCAGATATCATGGAAACCTAGTTAGGATTACACAGGATCTGGTAGCTTCTACACTGAAGGATTGCAAGGCTTAGAATATGATATTCTGGAAGGCGAGAGAACTGGGTCTACAACTAAGAATCACCTACCCATGAAAATTGACTATATATTTTCAGGGGAAAGCATGGGCAATTTAATAAAATAGAAGATTTCCAAGCATTCCTGAAGAAAAGACCAGACTTAAACAGAAAATTTGATATCCAAATATAAAATTCAAGAGAACCATAAAAAGGTAAATAAAAAAGAGAAAAAATTTAAGGACTTCAATAAAGTAAAACTGATTATACTCCTACATGGAAAAATGATATCTGTAACTCTTAAAAATTGTTATCATTATCATAGTAGGTAGAAGAAATATACATAGGCAGAGGGTGTGGTATTAAGGTGTTTAGGATGATATGTAAAAAATTAGGGGGAAAAGAGAGGATTGTACTAAGAGAAATGAAAAGGAAGAGGTAAAATGGGGTAAATTATATCACATAAAGAGGTACATGGGGGTGGGGGAGTGTAGTGGTCTGTTCAGGAGTCCCAAATCGGGATAGTGGCAGAATAAAGTGAAGGGTGAAACAAAGACACTCATGTTAGCAGACTTTAGCAGTTCTGATTTATTCCGCCATGCTTCTCCTCTGACAGAGTCAGAAGCAATGTATATACCTTATTCTACCATGAGAACTGAGCTAGCCTTTGTGGGAATCAGACAGTAAACAAAAATAATTTTGACTAGAAATTGTTTTCCTTCTGGCTGGACATTTGGAGCAAGGTAGGGAATTTTCCTCTACCTCAGTATCTCTTCTCAAGGCTGCTTTTTCTCTGCAGCTATGCCTTTTCCTGACTCCCTCAAGAATGCCAGGAGGGGAGGAGGGAAGTTATTTCAGGAGGATTTAACCCCTTTGCTCCCTATATAACCCCTTTTTGTTTTGTAAGCAAGAAAGCCATAAAGGGAAAGGAGAATGTGTCAGGAGAAGTTAACTCTTGAATTCTCTGCATCTCTGGAGACCTTTTGTTTTTATTAAGTGGATCACAGTGAGGAGGTTATGCATTGCTCCAGAAATCCATCCCTGCACCTGAGCTTAATTTTTTAACAAAGTTTACATCAGTAGCATTATATTAATCAGGTAATAAGCAAAAATGAATATATCCATAGAAACACTGCAGCTTCTGAGATAACTGTAAGATCTGCACCTCAGAAGTCAATTCTAATACATCATCTCTAAGAGCAGATATAACTGTATAAAAATCATGATTAACTATTCTGTAACTGAAAATCAATGGTTATATTGTGTACTAACACTTGAAGGTAAGTGGCTTGATATACTTGACAATTTTTCATCAGATTGGTTAACATAAAAAAGGTGCTACACAAATGATTACATATCTTTAATCATGTTTCAGTGACAATCTTGTTTTGATGATTTCTAATTCATCTCCTAAATAAAATACTGATCCAGGAGATTCACTTTTGTAGCTAAGTCATTATTCTAGGTGAATTTAGGGTCTATGAGACACAACAAGTATATTCCAATAACAATAATAATTAATAACATTGATTAACAATAATAGTTTAAACTTTAGCTGGATATTCTTTTATCTTCATCTGTATCTTCACTTTTATGTCCTGTTTGTCTGGACCCTCTGGTCGGTGTGCTCCAAGTTGCTTACAGAGTCTGTGGATGGATCCTCCTATTAGAAAAAAAATTCTTTGCAAAGCTAACATATGATGAAATAAATTCTTCTATATCAGGAAATCTAAAAATTCTTGATGTCCTAACATTCAACCTAAAATTTAGATTTTGTTTCTTTTGTATGTAGTTAACTAATACTTGTGACTTGTTGATTGGTCTTATAAATGGAAATTCTTACTTCACAGGTTGTATCAATTAAAAAGATTTTTATCATAAAAGAAATGCAGGGGAAAAGATCTTCTTTTGAAATATACAGACTGAGTGTCTATGTGACCTATTCCAACCATGCATTCTTCCACTAAGTGTCCATCAAATACCAATGAAAGCAAAACATAATCAGGTGTGGTTCTTTTTTCTTGAATGAGAAAAAAATTTCTACACATTATCAATAATATTCCAATTCCAGGCATTTTCATAATTTGTAAACAAACTGCTTGTATGTTCACGTATCCTAAAGTTCTAAAAAATTTTTTATCTCAAATAAATGTAAGAAATTTGTGCTTATCCTATTAACTTTGCTGCATAGAAGCTTTATTTATATTATGGTGGTGAAAAAACTATATATCCTCTTTTAAAGTCTATTCAAAGTTAGTATAATCCTATTTATTACAGTGTTTTTAGTGCTCTCTGAAAATACTTATAGCTTGCCCCTTACCTGTAGCAGGAGGTGGGGTTTGATGAGTCAGGTTTTCATTAAAAAAAAAAAACAACACTTCAATAGTAGTATTTAAAATCATAGAAATTCTGTTTTCAAAATATATGTGGATTCCCATACATAAAGGTCAATAATGGAATCTGTTTTCCAATAAACAATGAGATTGATTTGTGGTCAGGAGATTTTTCTCTGTCAGCCAGTGTTTGTCTCCTTTGTTAGTGGTGGTGTGAAAAAGGGAGTGGGGGTGGTGTTGGCATGAGAAAAATGGAAAGTGGATGAAGGGAGTGCTCTAGTCTCCAAGTTTTTGCTTAAAAATTCATATTAGTATGTAAGTAGTTAGTCCAATTGTCATTGTCCATAAATCATTGAATTACTAATTTAGTTTAATTAACTCCAACATATTAACTGTTGTATTTATATAAAGGAAGTATGTTCTTTATCTTGAACAGCTTTGATTTCTATATTAAAAAAACCCTCTTTTGAAAATTCTTGAAAAAGAAACCCTGAATTTTCATAGGAATTGTTTCCATCTATCCTAATTGCCTTTTGTTCTTTTAAAATTTCCTTCTACACATATACATCATTTTAAAAACTCCTGCTTATTCTTGACTTTGGTTACACTATATCAATATTGGATCAAAATTTATTCAAACTGCCAACTAACATCTCAAGGGCTCTAAAGTTATCTCTCTAAAGTTCATGTAAGGTAACTTATCAATTACAAATCACTCAACTCATTTTGTCATTTACTGTTTCAGTCCCTGAAAATAATTATAGGTAATTGTTTCTCCTTCCTGTGTGTGAAGAAGGGGTTTAATAAGTTTGTAAGAAGTGCCAAGGCCAAACTTTTTTTGTTACTAACAACCTTGTCTTTCCATACTTTTTTTTAACAACTTAAATTACTATACTAATGAAATTTGCATGTTTTAAAACCTTGATAATAAATTACTCTCAATGGAATATTAATTGAAACTTCACAATTTTCAAATTGGCTTTGATTAAAGTCCTTTAACAATATTTCCTTCAGATGTCACCATTATTCCAGTAAGAGTCTTAAAGCATTTACTCTTTTTCCTTTCCTTACACCTTAAAACATTTCTACGTAACTGAGTAAGTTTTTTCTCTCAACATCATCTGGCTTCTCCTCTTTTACCCTTATTACAAATAGAGGAGAGGTAACTACACATAAGTGCCTATAATTAATAATCTCATACCAAGTCCTATATTTGATTCCTGAGTTGGTCAAATTTTCCTTGTCAATTGTATTATACACATTCACAATTTGCATAAAAATTAATTTTCTTTATAGTATAAATTCATACATACTTTGTGTTCACCCATTACTACATTCTAACAAATTGTATTTGAATACATGTTAATCCCTAGACCATAAATTTCTTCTTATACATTGCACATATTTTAAAAACAATTTTATATATCCTAATCATGTACAACACTGTTTAGAAATTCCATCCTTTGCAATATATCAAAACTTTAATACCTGTGCTAATTCACATTCACACATTAACAGATTTAAAACTTCTTATATCCCAAAGTCATTATATGTTCACTTGTTGCTAGTTCTGACAGTACATGCATCTCATCTGAAAATCCAAAATTTAAATCCTAGAAAAAGTTCTCCACGTTACACCACAACTTTTTCTTAACTGAATTTTGCACTTTTATTACAGATCTTATGTTTACTAAGTAGCCACATTGCAAGTCCTAATGAAAATAAACAAATCTCTAACAATAAGTTTTGTGCAGAATTAAATTCAGCTAACATTTCACACTTAACTGAAAAACAATTATCACCATGAATGAAATTACACTGTATCATAGTATATGTCAAAAATCATTAGCAATTCTCCAAAGTTATCAATCTTTAACATTAAATCTAATCAAATTGTGGGATCAAATTTCCCCTATCTATTCTGGTCTTTTCTCTTTCCTTTCATTGGGGGCCCACCGAGAAAAGGGAGGAGAAAACTTTGTTGAATGTATATTTTGCCTTTGTCCTCTAAGTGTAGAGGGCAACATTAATTACATCCCTCCATGGAGGATTTTGGAGTGTATTTTCTGATCACCCAATTAAAAATACAGAGATAAGAACAAACAAAAAACACATAAGACAGACAACATTGAACATAGACTGTGGGAAGCATGCTTAAAAATTAATCAACTCAGGATCCTGTTATTAAAATGTACTTGTTTTTTACATTGTGCTAAAAATCTTGTGGTCTCTCAGTCTAAGATCTTCACTAAAAAAAGTTCATTCTGAGTTTTCCAGGAAGCTGGCCCTTTAAATGAATGAGTTCTTTTATTGCTATTAGGAAGTGCATATTTCTGAAGCATGTAATGCCTGCTGTAAATCTAACCTTGACTGAAAAAAAATCTTCTCATTAACCCTAAGTGTGAAGTAAAATCTATATATGATACTCTTGGCCAGGGGCATATCGACCAATATGTCCACTTGGGTGGTAAGAGGGGGACAAATCTTCTGATCATCCAAAGTCTGGTTGGGTCTTGTTCAAGCCAAGATGGGTATTTGTCTCCATGCTAAAATCCTTACATCTGCAGCCATTTGATTTAAGTTCCTTTTGAATTGCAAATTCCCTGAATTCAGGCTTGCTCCTCTTCACAGACCAGCAGCAAAAAAAAAAAAAAAAAAAAAAAAAAAAAAAAATGGAACTAACCTGCTTTCCCCCAACCTCCTCTATACTGTTTCAAGTGCACACTTTAACCTGGGGGAATCTTGCTAAATTATGTGACTCAGAGGTATATAACAATGCTCTGGGCACTGGACCTTGCATGTCCCAACATTGGGCACCAAATATAGCAGTATGTCCAGGAGTCCAGAATTGGGATGGTGGCAGAATAAAGCAAAGGGTGAAACAGAGACACTCACGTTGGTAGGTTTTAACAATCGTGATTTATTCCACCATGCTTCTCCTTTGGTAGAACCAGAAGCAACATATGTACATTATTCTACTGTGAGAACTGAGCCAGCCTTTGTGAGAATCATATAGTCAACAAAAGTAATTTTGACTAGAAACTGTTTTCCTTTTGGTCGTATATTTGGAGCAAAGGAGGGAATTTTCCCCTACCCCATTATCTCTTTTCTCAAGGCTGCTTTTTCTCTGTAGCTATGCCCTTTTCTTGACTCCCGCAAGAATGCCAGGAGGGGGAGGGAAGTGTTTTGAGAAGATTTAACCCCTTTGCTCTCTTCAGGGTAGAATACTGTTACAAGAAGGGGAAGATGAGGGTGGTGACAGGTAATGCTTAAAACCTTACTCCCACTGGAATTGGTTCAGAGAGGGAAGAACAGCCAGATTTATTGGGGTATAGAATCCCATCTTACCCTATAGAGAAGTAGAAGGGGAATAAGAAAGGGAGTGTGGGGGGGAGGAGAGTAATATAAGGGAAGGAAAAGTTGAGGGGAGGGGTGAATAAAAGACCCTAAAGAGAAGTAGGAGGGAAATAAGAAGGGAAGTTGTAGTAAGGGAGTAAAATAAGGGAGGAGGAAAGTGGGATTAATTAGAAGCAAAATGCTGATGTGGAGGGAAAGAATGAAAGGAGAAAGGGCAGAATTAAAAGAGGAAATCAAAATGATGAGGAATATACAGATGGTAACTATAACTGTGAATGTGAATGGGATGAACTCACTCATAAAAAGGAAGTGGATAGCAGAGTGGATTAAAAACCCAAACCCCACCATATGTTGTTTACAAGAAACTCACATGAGATGGGTAGACACACACAGGGTAAAGGTAAGAGGCAGGGGAAAAATTTATTGGACATTAACTGAGAAAAAGAAGGCAGGAGTAGCAATCATGATACCTGACAAAGCTAAAGTAAATTAGATCTGATTAAAAGAGATAATGAAGGTAATTACATCCTGCTAAAAGGCAGTATAGATAATGAAGAAATATCAGTACTCAATATATATGCACCAAATGGTATAGCATCCAGATTTTTAAAAGAGAAACTATTAGAGTTCAAAGAGGAAATAGTAAAACTATGTTAGTGGGGGACCTCAATCTTTCCCTATCAGATCTAGATAAATTGGACCAAAAAGTGAGAAGTGAATGAAAATTTTGAAATATTAGTTAATAGATACTTGGAGAAAAGTGAATAGGGAAAAAAAGGAATACACCTTCTTTTCAGTAGCACATGGTACATATACAAAGATTGACTGTACTAGGACATAAAAACATTGCAAACAAATACAGAAAAGCAGAAATAATAAAGGCAACTTTTTCAGATCATAATGTGATAAGAATTATAATTAGTAAGGGTTCATGGAGAGGCAAATAAAAAATTAATTGGAAATTAAATAATCTAGTTCTCCAAAACTGGTAGTTAAAGAACAAATTATAGAAACAATTGCTGATTTCATTGAAGAGAATGGTAATGAGGAGACAACATATCAAAATTTATGAGATACAGCCAAAGCAGTACTCAGGGGAAAATATATATCCCTGAATGTTCATATCAACAAAAAAGAGAAAGAAGAGATCAACAAATTGGGAATGCAACTGAAAAAACTAGAAAAAGAAAAAATTAAAAATCTTCAGATAAAGACCAAATTGGAAATACGAAAAATCAAAGGAGAAATTAATAAAATTGAAAGTAAAAGAATTATTGAACTAATAAATAAGACTAGAAGCTGGTATTTTGAAAAAAACAAATAAAATAGATAAAGTATTGGTTAATCCAATTTTAAAAAAAGAAAGAATAGAATCAAATTAACAGTATCATGAATTAAAAGAGCAATCTTGGGGGCAGCGGGGTAGCTCAGTGGAGTGAGAGTCAGGCATAGAGATGGGAGGTCCTAGGTTCAAACCCGGCCTCAGCCACTTCCCAGCTGTGTGACCCTGGGCAGGTCACTTGACCCCCATTGCCCACCCTTACCACTCTTCCACCTATGAGACAATACACCGAAGTACAAGGGTTTAAAAAAAAAAAAGAGCAATCTCACTTCTAATGAAGAAGAAATTAGGGCAATTATTAAGAGCTATTTTGCTCAATTATATGACAATAAATATGACGATCTAGGGGAGATGGATGAATATTTACAAAAATGTAAATTGCCTAGGTTAACAAAAGAGGAAATAGAATACTTAAATAATCCTATATCAGAAAAATAAATTGAACAAGCCATTAAGGAACTCCCTAAGAAAAAAATCCCCAGTGCCAGGATGGATTCACAAAGTGAGTTATTATCAAACATTTAAAGAACAACTAATCCCAATATTATTCAAATTATTTGACAAAATAAGTAAAGAAGGAGTCTTACCAAATTTTTTTATGACCCAAATATGGTACTGATTCCCAAGTCAGGAAGACCAAAAACAGAGAAAGAAAGCTACAAACCCGTCTCCTCAATGAACATAGATGCAAAATCTTAAATACTAGCAAAAAGACTACAGCAAGTTATCACAAGCATTATTCAACTATGATCAGGTGGAATTTATACCAGAAATGCAAGGATGCTTCAATATTAGGAAAACCATCTGCATAATTCACCATCTCAACAACCAAACTAACAGAAATCGCATGATTATCTCAATAGATGCAGAAAAAGTCTTTGACAATATGCAACACCCATTCCTACTGAAAACACTAGAAAGTATAGGAATAAAAGGGCCTTTCCTCAAAATAATAAGCAGTATTTAATTCAATCCATCAACAAGTATCATATATAATGGGGATAAATTAGAATCCTTCTCAATAAGATCAGGAATGAAGCAAGGATGCCCATTATCACAACTAATATTTAATATTTTACTAGACATGCTAGCAGTAGCAATTAGAGAAGAAAAAGAAACTGAAGGGATTTAAAGTAGGCAATGAGGAAACTAAACTATCAACTCTTTGCAGATGATATGATGGTATACTTAGAGAATCCAAGAAAATCAACTAAAAAGATAGTGGAAATAATAATTTTAGCAAAGTTGCAGGGTACAAAATAAACCCACATCAGCATTTTTATATATTTCCAACAAAACTAAACAGCAAGAGTTAGAAAGAGAAACTCCATTTTAAATCAGTCTAGACAATATAAAATATTTGGGAATCTATTTGCCAAGACAAAGTCAGGCATTATAGGAACATATCTACAAAGCACTTTTCACACAAAACTAGATCTAAACAATTTGAAAAACATTAATTGCTCATGGGTAGGACAAACTAATATGACAATCCTACTAAATTAATTTACTTATTCAGTACCAAACTACCAAAAAAACTTTTTCATAGAATCAGAAAAAATTATAACAAAGTTCATTTGGAAGAGCAAAAGATCAAGAATATCAAGGGAAATAATGAAAAAAAAATGTGAAGGATGGTGGCCTAGCAGTATCAGATCTTAAACTGTACTATAAAGCAGTGGTCACCAAAACAATATGGTACAGGCTAAGAGACAGAAGAGTGTATCAGTGGAATAGATGAAGGGTAAATGATTTCTGATAAACCCAAAGATCCCAGCTTTTGCGACAAGAATGCACTATTTGACAAAAACTGCTGGGAAAATTGGAAAATAGTATGGGAAAAATTAGGTTTAGATCAGCATCTCACACCCTATGCCAAGATAAATTCAAAATGGGTAAATGACAAATATAAAGAAGGGAAATTATAAGTAAATTAGGTGAACATAGAATAATATACCTGTCAGATCTATGGGAAAGGAAAGAATTTAAGACCAAGCAAGAGAGAGAGAAAATTATAAGTTGTAAAATGAATAATTTTATTATATTGAATTAAAAAGGGTTTCAAACAAAACCAACGCAACCAAAACTAGAAGAGAATCAACAAACTGGGGTAAAAATTTTATAACAAAAATCTCTGACAAAGGTCTAATTTCTCAAATGTATAAGGAACTAAGTCAAATGTACAAGAAATCAAGCTATTCCCCAACTGACAAATGTTCAAGGCAGTTTTCAGTTTTCAGTTCAAGGCAACATTTCAGACAAATGTTCAAGATAATTTTCAAATCGAAACTATCAATAATCACATGAAAAAATATTCTAAGAACTGTGGGAGTAGAAACACAGAAGAAAAACAACTGCTTGGTCACATGGTTCAATGGAGATTTGATTGGGGTCTGTAGACTCTAAACAATCACCCTAGTGCAAATATTAATAATATCAAAATAGGTCTTGATCAATGACACATGTAAAACCCAGTGGAATTGCTTGTTGGCTATGGGGGGCGGTGTTTGGAGGAGGGGAGCAAAGGAACATGATTAATGTAACTATGGAAAAATACTCTAAATTAATTAATTAATTAAATTTAAAAAAAAGAAAAAAGTGTTCTAAATCCCTCTAGATTAGAGAAATGCAAATCAAAACAACTTTGAGGTGCCACCTCACACCTAGCAGATTGGTCAGTATGACAGTAAAGGAAAATAATAAATGTTGGATGGGATATGGCAAAATTGGGACACTAATGCATTGCTGGTGGAGTTGTGAATTGATCCAACCATTCTGGAAGGCAATTTGGAATTATTCTGAACCGGTTTTAAAAGAATACCTGCCCTTTGATCCAGCAATACCACTGTTGGGTTTGTACCCCAAAGAGATATTAAGAAATGGTTGTACAAAAATATTCATAGCCATGCTCTTTGTGGTGGTAAAAAATTGGAAAATGAGGAGATGTCCCTTGATTGGAGAATGGCTAAACTAATTGTAGTATATGATGGTGATGGACTATACTGAAAGGAATGATGAACTGAATGATTTCTATGTGAACTGGAAAGACCTCCATGAAGTGATGCAGACAGAATCAAGAGAGCATTGTTCATAGAAACTGAAACACTGTGGAATGATCAAATGTAATCAACTTTGCTACTAGTACTGATGCAATGATCCAGACCTGAGAGACTTATGAGAAAGAATGCTATCCATTTCTAGAGAAAGAACTGTGGGAGTAAAAATGTAGAAGAAAAACACATGATTTGTCACTTTATATGGGTATATGATTTGGGGTTTTGTTTTAAAAGATTATCCTATTACAAAAATGAATAATATGGAAATAGGTATCAAGTGATAACACATGTATAGGTATCAAGTGATAACACATGTATAACCCAGTGGAAATCAGCTCTGGGAGTGGGGAGACAAGAGGGGAGGGAGAGAACATGAATCATGTAACCATGAAAAAATATTTAAAAATTAATTAATATAAAAAATAAATGAGAAGATTTTTTCCATAATGACTGTTTCATCTCATCAATATTTCTGACTTTGGTTTCATAAAAGTTAAATAAGGGTAAGAGATTCTTACCTCTTCACTTGCTGTTTCAGTGACCTCCTCACTAAAAGACAGGAAAGGGAAACCAGTTAGATCATTGATTTTTTTTTTTTTTTGCTAATCAATAGGATTTTGAGTTGGACTCTAGAGATCATATAAATCTAATCCTATCATACAGAGGAGACCAAAGATAAGTGGTCTGCTCACAGTCATACAGGATTTGTATGTGGGTCCTCTAACACAGAATTTGGTGTTTTTATATGATGCCTTACCCCTCCTAGTAGATTATAAGATTCTTGAGAGTAAGGACTGAGTCTAATTTTTTTTATCTTTGGACTCTGATTGAAAGTAATGGGGTCTTACTTCTGTAGATTGAATTAACTGAGATCCAGACAAAAAGTTGCAGGACTCCCTGTAGAAAATCTAGGGGATTAGGGCACAGCTAGCAATTTGGTTTTCAAATCCTGGCACTAACATTAGTTCTACTCTCCTACTCTCATTTTTATCCTGCTGAGTTTGCCACTGTCTCCATGGAGGCAGACCAGAGGTTAAGGATGAGGATGTGAAGTGTGTGAGTAAAGTGATGACCAGAAGTTCTGATCCTTGGGGGGACGTGGGGAGAGGGACAAGAATATTTCATTTAATGCATGTCCAATATGCACAAATTTACTTTAATTGAGTATTGTACTGAAAAGAGTACTATAGTAGAAGAAAGAAGACCTGGGTTTCCATCCCAGCACCAGCACCTACTGAGCATTTACCTCTCTGAGCCTTTGGTTCCCTCATCTGTAAAATAAGGATAATGATGATTCTCAGTTTGTCTCAATTATTTGTAAAATAAAGAAATTGGATTAGATTATATCTAAAAATCTCCTCCTGATCTAAATCTTTTGATTCTACTCATATTGGTTTTAGAGGAAAGCAATGTAAATTGCAAATCATCATATGTATATGAGCTATTATTAAAGGCAAAGATCTTATTTGACTTTTTATGATTTTCTGATTAGGAATTAATGCAATCCATCCTTTTAAGCTAGGCTAATATGCCCAACCCATCTGGAATCATAGAACTACAGATTTAGAGTTGGAATCCAGGGAAGCTGGTGGGTAGAGGAGAGGAGGGAGGCACTCCACTATGAGAGACATCCAGTGTAAAGGCATGGAGATGGGAGAGAGGATATTGTTTGTGAGAAACAGCAAATAGACCTGGATTATAGCACACACAGAATATATTCTTCAAGTATTAGAGGACTGAAAAGGCAGTAAGGACCAGGTTATAAATAATTCTAAATGCCAAACAGGGACTTTTTTATATGTCTGAATAATGAAGTCAGAAGCCAGATTGCAGGGGGTTTAGAAGAGATTATGAGAAGAAGGAGTGGTTATGGAAGTTAAATCAATTGACGAATTTAAAAATTAGGATAGTTGAGGGAACATCAAAAAATATGTTGGAGTGGAAAAGAAGACTGAACCTGGCACTGAACTCATTGAGGGAGGGTGTCTTAGAGGTTGATAGATAGTGACTATCAGGATCTGAATTAATTAATAAATTTGGGAAGAGTAAATCTCAAGGAGAAGATGTTGTTGAGTGATGGTGACAGAGGAGGGTTTGGAAGTGACAGTGGGGAGCACCTCAACCAGTGACTCTAAGAGAATAAGTGAAGGTGTAGGTAGTATAAAGGGTGGCTGTGTCATTTGGTGGGGAGGCAAATTTCAGTAATAGCTAGTAGATGGACAGAGTGAGAGAGGAAAAGACTTAGAATAAAGGGAAGTTAGTTGTCTATAGAACAGATATCCCAGAGGCACAATAGAAGGGCTGGGTGGTGTTTGGTTGAAACTTTCAGGTGGGAGATTTGAAGGGAATAGAAATAAAGAATCAAGCAATGGGAGTGGTGGTGGAGAATGATATTTGAATGTGAGAGTTGAGAGGAGAACATGATTCTTCCCAAGAAAGTCTAGAAAAGGGGCCACAAGTACAGCATTAGATTGAGAGGAACACAGTCAGATGAGATTCCCTACTTCACTATTCCTCTTTCCCTCATAAAGTAGAGATCAGGCAGAAAAAGAATGCAGGAGATAGAAGGCCTGAGATCAAAGAGAAGACGGTTCCTCTTTGTCCCAGAGGTTCTTCACATCACATTTCCACTTCACATTTACTCCCACATCGATGGGAGATTGAAATGGCAGAAGGAGGTCAAAATTGCCTTGTGCTGGTACAGATGGAAGTCTGCTTTGGGGCAGGTGTTAAATACCCAGCCTAATCCCTTACTGTGTAATCTCAGGTGGCATACTATGCTCAGGCTAGAGATAGAAAGGCAAGACAAATGGTCAGAGGAATGGTTCCTCCAAAATAATTGATTAATTTGGGAATGGCTAAACTGTGGCATATGAATTAATGAAATCTTATTGTATAGGAAGGAAGAAATACTGAATATGAAGAATTCAGAGAAACATGGGAAGATTTATACAAACTAGTCCAGAGTGAAATATGCAGAATAATAGACATAATGAAAATTAAAAAACCATTCAAAAGAAGCTGGACTCTGAGTAATTGTAAAAGCCATTCTTGCTCCTAGAAATAAGAGGACTAAAAATTCCTCCTTTCTCTCAGTAGAGGCAGGAGAAAGTTGGAACAGAATATCACCTACATCATCAGATGAGGTCATCCTCAATTTCTACTCAATTATTTACTTTGATACAAGAAAGTACTCAGAAATTACTGTGATGGTAAAAGAAGAGGTATCAATAAAACTTTAAAAAATAAGTAGTAATTTTGATTGGTCATAAATTTGACTGATCATAAAGGTATTTTTGCAAGAGTTTTTAGGAAACCAAATAAAGCAAGACAAGAGTATATGTTGGCTTGTATATCACATATACATGATATTGAATGATTTTAATTAGGATGAATAGACTGAGTGCAAGGGAAACACCAGCAGAGTTCAAAAAGAGACTGTAGTTTTGTGGACTAGGATTACTTTGCTTTGGTCATCATGGTAGCACAATGGGAGAAAACATGGGGCAGCTAAATGGCTGGAATAGGAGGCCTGGGAGTTGGAAAGATCTGGATTCAAATATGATCTCAGGTGCTTCCTAGCTGTGTGACCCTGGGCAAATCACTTAACCCAATTTGCATAGTCCTTGCTCTTTTCCCTCAGTAAGACAGTAAGAAGAATTTTAAAAAAACAATAGGAGGGACCACATTTGTATATTGTGCTTATAGTTCATACTGTTCAAGGAAGGACCTTCACATAGCCAGAATTGGAATAAGAAATGATGCAATTAGTTAGAACCAGTCTAGGAATATCCATCTGATTGATTATTAGCTCCTAATTCCTTACACCAGCACTTACTGTAAAATTGGGCATGCATTAACAGTATGTAAGCTTATTAAGGTCTTTGAAGGCTTTTTTGTAGGCAAAATCCAACCAGTAGATGGTGCCAAAGGACAGCTGTACAGGTGAAAAATGGAGCTGATGAACAAAAAAAAATTGTGAGTAGAAAATGATTCTAGTAGATTGAGTTAGGGTTCATAATGAAAGTTCTGAAAAGCGTGGGGCGGGTATGGGACCAATGGCTTGCAGGGTAGATAGACTCATAGTGGAGTAAAGATCAGTAGCCAGAAATGCTAGCAAAGCAGGTAAAGTTGAATCATTTTCCAGTGAAATCCTTTGAAACCCTTACCAAGATTCTTTCCTAATACTGATGGATTGATATAACCTCACAGGAATTCTTCCAAGTCTGGGTTGGAGCAATGGCACATTCTCCACATAGATGGTGACAGAATTTCAAAGATCTGATTCTTATTTATGGTATGCAACTAGGAGGATAAGGTGAGTTACCTGAAGTAAGAGCGAGCCCTCAGTGTTTATACCTGGAAGACAAGGTCAGCCTCTGGCCTGAAAGGGTCATCTAAGTCCCCAGGAGTGTGAGTTTTTTCCTAGGTCATAGTATTACTAGATTTAGTATTCCAGTACACAGAACATTAGAATCCTAGAACATAGTATTATGAGAAGCTCCTTGAGGAGAGGGATGGACTATATCTTACTTAACTATTTCCCCAAGCACACTACCTACCTAGCACAGAGTAGGATTTCAGTAAATATCTGTTGAATTGAAATGGATGAAAACATATTCTTGTTGGTGGTTTATATGTTATTTGAAAATACTGATGGTTTTGGAGTTGATATTTTAAGGGATTGAAAAGCAAGTGGGTAGTAAGTAAATAGAGGCAATGAGTGTGGATAATCCTCTATGTGTTTGACTATGAAAGAGGAAAAAAAGATATAAAATGTTTGCTTAAAGGGATGGCAGTTAAGTAAAGGCTTTTTATGCATGAGGAAAACCTAAGAATGTATGAATAAACAGCTGGTAAAGAGCCAATGCATACAGTGAGTTTGAAGATGAGAGAAATGAAGGAAATTATTGTGGGAGCAAACTCCAGAGAAGTCCAGAAGTAGAAATTGCAAGCCTTTTCATATACTTTAGTAGATAGCCTTTGAAAACTCACGAAGTTTTGTCACTCTCCTAATACCCATCCATTCTTGAAACTTTTCCAGCTTGGAGGAAATTGCCTGCCAAAGCTTGCACTTCACTGATACAGCCTTTGAGAACCTGGATTCCCTTTGGGCCACAACAAAGTATCAGAATAGAACTGTCAATAAAGAACACATTTTTTAAGATGGTATCAGTTTAACTTCCTACATCATCCATGTATCCATGATGTGAAACATCTGAATAACTTTTGAAATATTTAGGGGATTGACTGAATTTCTCATTTTTCATCTCAAAGTTTAGAATTATAGCTAAAGTCACATCCATGTCTTAATGTAATCTGAGAACTCTAGGAATCACTTTAAATGACTGTTTCAAGAGTGGGATCATTACATAGAATTGGAGGCAGGTGTCAGAATTGCTTGAGCTTTCAAAATACTTAAGAGCTTTCTTCCTTTATTGTCACTCCAATGCCAAAGCACAGTGCATTGAACATAGGAGATATGCAATTAGTGATTTTTGGATGAATGACTGTTAAAGTGCTTTCAGTGAAGTTATGGGCTTGGATAGGTTAGGTGAAAACCTAGAGCAGGGGTCGGCAACGTATGGCTCTCGAGCCAGATCTGGCTCTTTTGAGGGCCAGATATGGCTCTTTCTGCAGGAGCCATAAAGTCAATTTTTTTTTCAGGCGCTGTTACAGGAGCGCGCACTGTGAGCACTGTACAGCTCTTATGAAATTACATCTTAAAAAATGTGGCGTTTATGGCTCTCATGGCCAAAAAGGTTGCTGACCCCTGACCTAGAGAGAGATGTTAGAGGAAAAGTTAAGATAAGGTAGGAAGAAAGCCACAGGGAAATAGCCACACACCTTAACTTAACTTTTCCTATAATAGAGGGAGAAATAGTACAATAGTCCGAATGCTAAGAGATGAAAGCCAAAATTAGAGTGTGGCCACATGATTGGAAAGTAGCCAATAGATTTGAGAAATACGTAGATAGATGTGACAAAAAAAGAAAGAACTGATTATATATGATGGTGAATGAGAGAGAAGGATAATACCCAAACTGTGAAGCCAGGTGGCTGATTCAGGATGATCCTGCCCTCAGTAGAGAAGTTATGGAATGGGATGGGTATGAGAGGAAAGATAATGAGCTCTGTTTTGAATAGGTTGACTTTGAGTATGGAATAAATGTTCAATAGGCAGTAGATGAGGAACCCAGGAAAGAGACTAGACTAGAGCTACTCTCAGTGGAGAAGTTAGGAAAAGGGAAAAGTTTGAGAGGAAAGATAATAAGCTCTGTTTTAGATATGATGAATTTGAGTAAGAAATGAATGTCCAATAGGCAGTAGATGATGTGGGACAGGAACTCAGGAGACAGTCTAGATTAGAGCTGCATATATACACCTAAGAGTCATCTTTATAGAGAAGATAATTGAACCTCTCAGAGCTGATGAGATCACTAAGAGAGTGGGTACAGAGAAAGAGGAGAGAAAATGGAACAAAGCCTTGGACTTCCACAGTTAGGGTGTAGGCCATAGATGATGCTCTAGCAAAGGAGATTGAAGAGTAGCCAAGGGAAGTTCATGTCATTAAAACTCAGAGTCTTATAGCATTGACATTTGGTAGGGATATTATAAATATCGAGTCAAATCTTATTTTAGAAATGAAAAAGCTAAGATACAGAGACAAGAGATGACTTGCCTAAGGTCACTTGGTCAATTAAGGGAGGAACTGGATTTGAAACCCCGACTTCTGGATGCAAACTTGGTATTCTTTCCATTATACCATATTCATTTACCTTGGAACTAAGGCTCTTGTCTTGGCTGACTCTTTCCAAAACTTAAGGTCAGTGCTCTCCCAGGTGGGTGTCAGTTCTCTCTGCTTTAGGAGCTGCTGTTGATATGTGGCCTGTAGCTTTCTGAATGTATTTAGGTTCTTTTCTTCTTGACAGATCAGCCAACATCCATGGAAACGATTGGGAACACTCATAGCCATTTCTATAGTTGGCATAAAATATTGAGCCAAAATAACCTTATTTATATAATATTTTATAGTTTACAAAGCCCTTTCACTTACATGTATTTCATTTGAGTCAGCTGTATAAGGTAGGCAGAGAAGACAGCACTATTTTACAGATGAGAAAATTGAGGTTCAGAGATATAAAGTCATATAGTCAACAAATAGAGAGACAGGACAAGAACAAAGGCATTTTGGCTACTTGTCCAAAGCTTCTTTCTGCTACTTTTCTACCAAGAAAATTAAGTGGACTAACTATTGTTAGCTACTGAACTCAGCTTATGAAAACTCCCATAAGAGTTTTACTGACCTTCTGGAGAGGTAAGCTCAATTAGTTTTATGATTTTGACCTAATGGGAAATTTTTAGCTCTTACTGTAGTGAAATAGAGTCAGTGGAAAATAGAGTAAGCTTTTAAACATTAGAGAAGCTCAAACAGTGATAGAAAAAAACCACTACTCCATGTCAATAATAATTGTGATTCTAGGGCACAACAACCCTTATAAAGCAACCTCTCAATGGGACTCTTAAGAACCATTCTTAGAAGAGTCACCATAGATTTGATTCCCATCCATAACAACTCCATTAAATTAACCCCAACAAAGCTTTCCAGAAGTCAAATCCTTGCCCAGGGTGATTCTCCATATTATCATAGCAACCTTATAGGAGCTATCACTAAAGTATTTAATATTCTATTAATGTTCATCTGGAAAGAAGATAAAAAATTAAGACCAAATGTTAGTGAGGACAGAAATGCCATATTGGTTCTCATTGCTGATTCTGATGATGGGCCTAACCCTAATTATTACAAAACAAATCCAGATGTTTCTGTCCACCCTGTGCTTTCCCATACTTTACTTTTATTAATCAATCAACAAGAATTTTTTAAATGCCTACTATATACCAGGCACTGTTCTAAGTTCTGGGAATACAAAAAGGAGCAAAAGACAATCCCTGCTCTCAAGGAGCTTATAATCTAGTGGGAAAGACAACATACAGATAAATATATACCAAGCAGGCTTTATATAGGATGAATAGGAAATAATTGAAAGAAGGGAAGCCCTGGAATTAAGAAAGGTTAGAGAAGGCTTCCTGTATAAGGTAGAAGAAGGAGCAGGGGATTTAGAGTTAGGTTAAAATATTAGTACTATATGACCTTGAGCAAGTAATTTTGCCTTTCTAAGCCTCAATTTCCTCACCTGTATAATTGGGGGTGGGTGGTAATAATATTTATACTATCTTCTTCAGAGAGCTGTGACGATAAAATATGATGTGTGTAAAGCATTATATAAATATCAACTTATTTAATAAAGGGAACATAGTATAGCAGAAAGAACACTGGATTTAAGAGTCACAGGATCCAAGCTCAAGTCTCAAGACTGATACTAGTTATGTGACATGATCAAATCATTTAAGCAAATATGCATTTTTGGAAAACCCAATTTGGGAGAAACTTTTAAATCCTTTTTATTTGGCTCTTTGTCTCCTCCAGATATTTCTTAGAAGTCATTTTAACTAGCAGTCATTTAATAATAATTGTAGAATCATACTATATGTATATCTCAGAAGAGGGAGGGAAACAATCTAGATCATATAATTTTGGGAAATGTTATTTTGAAAATTGTTATTACATGTAATTGGGAAAATAATATATCTTTGAATTAAAAATTAATTGCAGGAAAGGCAAGTTACTTTCTATCTGACACATACCTAAATGTGACTTTTAGAGAATCTCTTTTGGCCAGGTTACTTCAAAAATCAGATCACAAGTTATTAAATAAATATAATCATATATAGGCATGGTGATTCTTTTTTTTTGCAACCATCTTGGGAAAGGTACCTAATTCATGCATAGAAATTCACTCTAGTTGTCTTCTATTCTGAATCTATTCTGAAGATAGTATAATATACATTCCGGTAGTCTTTTCCTTTGGCCAAAAGCAATCCATGTTTTGGGAATCATTATAGATGTAGGTCCCCAAGATCATCCTGAGGACTTGTTCCTGAGATAGATCCATCAAGGTTACTTCAGAGACCAACTTGGCAAGGTCAACAGGGAAATATCTCTAGAGGACAGCCCAAGTTGATGGGTCACTTTGGAACCCTGGGAAATGAATCCATAGGGCCACTCTAGAAACATTCTGCCATAATCTACAAACAAGTTCACAAGAGTCAAAGAACTTGGGAATATCACCAAAGCTACCATCAGTTCCACCAAGACAACTCTTTCAGAGTTGCTTTTCAAGATGATCTCAGGGTGGCTCCCTAGAGCAACCTCACTGAGATCACCTCCACATCAATTTTATTAAGGTCATTTCTAAATTTATCTTTCCAGAGTCATTTGATGGCATGCCATACAGAAGAGGAATAGAACATATTGTATGTAGACCCCGAAGTCAAAATAAGGATCAAGGAGTGAAAGTTATAGAGAGCCTGATTTCAGTTCACATTAAGTAAACAGCACTGTCTCACAAGGGGCATATTGAAGCAGAGACTGGGTTTGGCTTAAAACAGAGATAGCCAACCTATGACACAGGTGCCAAAGATGGCATGCAGAGCACTCTCTCTGGGCATGTGGCTACTCCCCCCTCCCCCAGTTCTTTAATAGAAAGGCAGAGGGACTCGGGCAGAGCTGCTACCTTCCCCCTTTTCACCACACCTGATGACATTTTTTCACATCATCCACCCTTCTGCCCATGAGCCCAATGGGAGCTCACAGGGGTAAGGTGGGTGGCAGAGCTGGAGGGGAACAGAGTGCTTGGGTCACTCCCCTCTCCCTCTCTATACTAGCTGAGGACATTCCTTACTTCGTCTGTTCCTCCAATAGCAACCCAAATGGGAACACTTTCTCCCTCCCCTGTGTGAGATAAAGGGAGGGGTGAGGTATGCCCACTCAGTGAGGGGGCAGGGCATAGCATGTGGTCTCTTAAAAGCATCACTGGCTTAAACTGTTGGGTTCATTGCAAGGGTAAATCTTGAATTCAGTGAGAGATTTCTTACTCTCATCTAGGATTCCATAATGCATGACTCCCAGAGCAACCCAATGTTGCACCTAGTTCACTTTGAATTTACCTTTCCTAACACTATGGGAAAATAAATACCTAAGGTTTCTCCAGTAAGTTGTCTCTGAGAACTTCCCAGATTCACCCTATTTAGACTCGACACTTACTAAACATTGAGATTACAACAATGAATAGATTGCTCTGAAGACAGCCTAGTTACTATGGAGAATAACACTGATTCAGCTATCATTCAGCCTCCTCCAAAGATAAGTTTACTGGCCAGCACTCCTTTTTAGACTTTGAAATATAGAGATACTGAAATTATTTTTTTCCTTTACAATGTAAACATCTTGAGGGTATCTTTATTTATTTGTTTTTGGAATCTCTAGCACCTAGCATAGTGCCTGATACATACATGCTTAATAAATGTTTGTTAATTGATTCTTTGATTGCTGCTTAGTAAGTAGGTAGTCAAAAACATCTAAATTAAAATGAAAGATGACATGGTCCTCCATATTCACAGGTCATGACCAGAAGAAAACTCTCCTTTCCCCCCAAATCCCAGTTTTTTCTTTTCTTTTTTTTCTGTTCCTTTTCCTTCCTTCCTTCCTTCCTTCCTTCCTTCCTTCCTTCCTTCCTTCCTTTCTTTCTTTCTCTCTTTCTTTCTCTCTTCCTTTCTCTCTTCCTTTCTCTTTTCCTTCCTTCCTTCCTTCCTTCCNTTTCTTTCTTTCTTTCTTTCTTTCTTTCTTTCTTTCTTTCTTTCTTTCTTTCTTTCTTTCTTTCTTTCTTTCTTTCTTTCTTTCTTTCTTCTTTCTCTTCCCTTCCACCTTAGAATCAATTCTAAATATTGGTTCCAAGGCAGAAAAGTGGTAAGGGCTAGGCAATGGGGATTAAGTGACTTGTCCAGGATCACATAGTTAGGAAATGTCTGAATCTATATTTAAACTCAGGACTTCTTATCTCTAGGCATGACTCTTAATCCCCTGAGCCACCTAGCTACCCCAGCACACTGCTAACTCATTTTAAGCTCACAGCACCTTAAAAGTTCTAGATCCTCTTTAGATCCCATTTCTACTCAGATATTTAGCTCTTCTTGCAGGGAAAGCACTTTGCCATCTAGTTCTCTCATGTTTATTTACCTTTGACCTTTGGGAGTGTCTCCTGTATTGTTTTCTAAAATATAAAGAAAAAAAGTCAGATTACTAAGAGAATGTCAAAGATGTGAAAAAATACTCACATTATTTATTGTTCATTATAGTGAGCCTGGGCTGGGTGCTATTCATATTACTGGGTAAAAGTGGATTCTTATTATTTGGGAACAAAATCAAAAGTTCTCATTCAGTTAAAACTCCCCTTTGACAGGTCAGCTTAAAGACGCAGAGAACCATTCCATAAATTTGCCTCTGGAACTTCTATTCATTGTTCCTGGTTTTGTTTTGTGGGTTCAAAAGGAACAAATCTAGTCTCTCCTCCACAGGATTGTCTTTCAATTACTTGAAGACAGCTATCATGTCATCTTTTCTCAACCCATCCTAATATGATAGGACTCTACACCCTTCACCATCCTTGTTACTCTGTGTTGGGCACTTTCCAGCTTGTAATGACCTCCCTAAACAGTGATACCCAGAGTTGAGCACAGTATTCCAGCTGAGGTCTACCCAGGTATGGCTGACCCAGCATACTGCTGACTCATTTTAGGCTTACAGCCCTCTTAAAGTTCTAAAACCTCTTTAAATTACTGTCTAATCATGCCTCCTCCTGATTTTGTACTTGTGAAGTTAATTGTTTGTATCCAAGTATAAGAGTTTACATTTATTGTAAAGAATTGTATCTTCTTGGACTCAAACCATTGCTCCAGCCTAATGAGGTCCTTTTTGTTTCTGACTCTGCTGTATGGAAACCAGACTCTATCTATAGAGCCTTAGTTTTTTATGAAGACTGAGGCATATTTTTCTGGGGATAGGGTACAAAAGGAGCCTTGCAATAGATTGTATTAGGATATTGGGAACTCTGGGACACTTTGAACAGGGATTAGGCTTCTCAAGACTGCTTCCTACTTTTAGGGGAGAGTGCTCTGTGGTGGACAAGAGGGCATCAATAGAATATGGGTGGCAGTTGAGAGGTAGAATACATGTAGTGGCCTTTGGATGAGTAGCTGGGAAATCAAAGGGACAGGAATCTTGATATGTACTACAGAGCATCATGTACACATATTGTATGTAATTAGAATCAGTTACCCTAAAAACTATAATTCCTAGCACCCCACTCTCCTCACGTTAGAGAGGATATAAATTTTGTGAAGCCCCGCCTCTCACTCTCTTCTCTTCCTAATGCAGTTTTGGTGGAGCAGGCTTTACAAGGAGAACTTAGTCTTAATTTTGTTAAATAATTAGTTTTTTTTACTTCTATTTCCTTTTTATTCCTTCTACTTCAAGTGATTACTAATAAACTTTATAAAATTAATTCTTAGAGTATTGGATATTAATTTAAATCCCACATTTATGGTGACTAGAAGTGGTGTTTAGAATCCTTAATTAGAAAAACGCATTTCTCCTGCCATGGCCTTCTTGTCCTCCTCCTCTGGGAAACTCTAATTGTTACTGCTTTTGCCCCCCTCCCTAACTTCCTGAGTGGTCCTTGCCAAGCCTGAAGCCTCTGCTGACTGCTCCCACTCCTGCTCCTGCTCCTGTTTCTGCTCCTGCTCCTGCTTTGAGCCTGCCGCTTATCAAGCTGGGGGTTTCTTGTGAACCGCTTTCTGTAGGGCTGGTAAAGTATAGCCCATTTCTCTTACATTGCAAACAGCTGAATGATTTGGAAGCCCAGGTATTTCTTTTAGGCAACATCCTGAGGGGATGCTTCTACCCTCTTAACTCCCACCTAATGTGAAAGGCTTTTTAGGCTAGCAGCTGCCTACCCCCATTTACCTCCCCAGTCAATTTAAAATTAACCCAGGGGGACCTCCATGCCCCTGGCTGTGGGGATGGGGACTGAGGTGTCATGTGGCCCCTGGTGTTTTTACCCCTAAAGGGGAGGGAAAGGAAGGCTACTCTTCCAAATAGGATTTGCAACCAATTTAATAAGTAGAATTGCAAGCATGGCCCAGTTTCCTGCCTATCTCATACAGCTCCCATTCTGGGAGAGCATTACAGAGCTTGCACAACTCAAAGTTTTGGGGCATCTTCTCTTACTACCATTACTGGGTGCACTTGTCCTTGCAATTAGTTTGAGTAATCCTGAGATTCAGGGGGGGAGATTCATCTCCCTATACCCCCTTGCCATTTTGGCCTGCCCAGTCTCTACAACACATCCAATATGGGGTTTGTTCACACTATGCCCAGTGTGTGTATGGGGAACTCCAGAAGTGTGACCAAAGGAATCTAGATGGATGATGATATTTGGGAGGGGAAGGAACCTTAATGAGTCTGGAGGTGAATTTTAAGCCTTTTCAGACCCCATTGCTTTATTGATATGAACTGTTTGAGTTTGTTCCCTTCCAAATAGTGAAGAAGTCTTTGTAACACAGCTATTGGAATTGGAGAAAATAACTCTTGAATTCAGTGCCTATATCCTGTCACATATTTTGTATTTGCTGATTGTTTTAAATTTAATTTTGTTTGTTAAGTTCACATATTGATCTAATCTATTATGTTGTTACACTATGTCACTTTAAGTTACTGTGTTTTAGCTATTAGCTATGTGTTCTGTTTCATTGTCTTTATTTGCACCCTTCCCCTATGATGGAGAAAATACCATTAAAAAAGCCCATAGTCAACTTGTGCAAACCCTTTTCCATGGCAAAACCATAGGTCCTTATGGATGCTGGGTTTGTTACCAGATCCATGAAGGTCACATGTTGCCTAAATGGCCTTTTGTGCCTTTTTGCCTCTGTTAATTGTCACACAGATGATGATGGATGGACTATATCAAACTGGTTACAACCTGTATACAACCTTTGGAGAATTTAATGACCTAAAAATTTAAATTGATCTTAAGGGACCTTCAGAAATGATTTTTAGATATCCAGTAGCACCACTACCTCTGACCGATCATTTGCCTACCTTTGACTTGTTTGTAACAAGAGGTAATGGGTCCATTTAGTAGCTGAAGTGAAGTGCTGTAGCACTATTATATTCCCCACCTCTGCATTTGTAAAAATGTAATGGATGAGACATCTCAAGTGATTTTCACTATTGTAGTCCTTGCCTCCACATTACAATGGATGGGATATATAAAGACATGCCTTTTATAGCTGTTACTGTCTCATGCCAGAGGAGAGAGGTTTCCCAAGGGTTTTGGTTACCCCCATGATGGGTTATAATCTCATCTGGGAGGTGGGAAGGTTTTCCTAGGGGGTATGGTACCCCTGAATGGCTCCTGAGATGAAGCATTTCCCATGAAGCATAGTAGCTTCTGATTTTTTTTTAATATTTGTAACTCTTCAGCTTACTCTACCCTTCAACCAGAATGCTTAGATTCTTGGTGACATTTTAGACTCAAAAGATTTTCATCAGCAGTACAGAGGTTTTTTTTTTTTCTGGGCTCTTCTGCCAAATTTTGGAATGATGGCAGTAATAGACTTTGTTAAAAATATCTCAGCCAAGGTTGAAAGATTTGCTAGATCTGGAGAACTTGTGACAAGTATCCAAGAGCTTCAGTGGCTATAGAGACTCATGTGAATCCTAATGATATTGGGTTTGTTTGCTATTGTTATTTAAATGTGCTCTTATGATTTGGGGGATCTTGGTACTTCTTGAATGTGCATTAGCTGCTATACTACTGTTGTTTTTTGTATAAAGCTGTTTTCTTAGTGAATATTATGTACACTCACACTGTGGATCATAGTTAAGTTAAAAAGGAAATGGAATTCATTTTTGAGTGAGAAACCTTTGCATTATGCCTTTCCATGGGCAAACTATATATATTTTTGATTTAAAAAATGTTATTATTGTTTTTTCCTTGTGTGTGTATTTGAATTTTCTTTTTTTTCTCTCATTTTTTTAGTACATGAAGCACATATTAATGGTATTAATGGTTTTTGATTTTGCACTAATATAAACTTAAAATATCCATTTGCTCTAATATTAATGCATACCCAAAAGCTTTAGACTATGGAAACCTGCCATTAATTGTTAAATATTATGGGACTTTGATTAATGATTGTGTCTGATTCTATGAGAAGGAATCACAAAAGAGCCATTATACAGTGCTGAGAAGTACAAGGTCATGGAGACCAACCAATCCTGGTGGGATTGACGAGAATCTGCACCAAGTCAGAGGACTTGTTTTGGGGGTTCAAGGAAGCGGCTGTTTGACAATGTCAAATGCAGGACTTCCCCAGGCCAGATCCAGACAAAATATTTCAGGCTAGCTACAATATTGGCTCCCCTATCCCTAAGAGCAAAGGTAAAATCAGACCAGGGAATGCCATTTCCTGTCTGCTACAAAAATCTAGTCCCTTTTCTGTCTTTCATAAGTGTGGTTATTTTCTGTAGTTCTGGATGATGATTGGGTAAGTGCATATTGCTGCAATAGTCCTACAGACTTGTGGGACATAAATCACTTTAATCAGGACCTGATTCAAGAACCTGGTATAGGTTTATTTTTCTTTACTTAGAATTTTTTACACATAAGACTTTGTTATTTTATATTTCATCCAGAAGTTACTTTTTTCTTGTTTATTTGGGTTTTTTATGTTTTTTATTTTCTTTTGACAATTGATTCATATACCTCATAATTCAGCCATGTATCCCTGGGTGATCCATGTGTTAGCCAATGCCCTCCTCAGGGGGGATTGTATAATTGTCATAAAATTGTAGTTTTATAAAAATTTTCATTTGAGAGTAATTTTAGGATAAGAAACTTGCTACCTCCCAGAATCCATAAAGTGAACTGTATGGAGAAGGTGCCGTGAAGATGCCTGCAGAAACCTCACACTGCACCGAAAGATCCAGAATGAACTTTGGGATGTAGTGAAATTGAACTGTGGGGGATTGAACACATTTATTTTGAATGTACACTCTTATGCCAAAGGGGACTGTCCCCAATTGGCTTTTTGTCAATGTGCCTAGCAATAATTGGTTTTGTTCTCTTTCTCTTTTATTTCCCAAATTATTGTAATTTTTCCTTAGCAAATACAATATTGTATGCACCTTTAGTTAGAAGATCTTTAGAGGTATAAGCTATGATTAAATGATCCACTGGGGAGACTAGTCTCCCAAAGGATCATGGGGGGTTGTGTAATTAGAATCTGTTACCCTAAAAACTAAATTCTCAGCATCCCACTCTCCTCATGTTATGTGCTGACAAAAGGAGGATATAAAATAGCCCCGCCTCTCACTCTCTTCTATTCCTGACTCAGCTTTGGTGGAGCAGGGCCTTTTATAGCAAGCAAGGAGAGCTTAGTCACATGGTTTTATTTTGTTAGATTAATTACCTTTTTATTCCTTTACTTCTAGTGATTATAACCCTTGGAGTACTGGACATTAATTTAAATCTTACATTTATCTCTTAACAAGATGGAATGAAAACCAGTTATGAAATAGATTTGGTTTGGTGTGAGAATCAAGAGAACCAAACAACTTCTATTTTTTGAACACTGAACTCCATCTTGTGCTGTCACATGTATTATCTTCCATTTTATTTTTCTGCAAATAATTCATGGGAAGCTAAATGGTATAGTGAGACCAGATATGGCATAAGTGAGGCCAGAATCACATTAAGAGTGGGAATAGATGCAAGAGAAAGCATATTTTTTTGTCTTCAAGAAGTACCATCTTATCTCTGAGGATCAAGGAGAAAAACAAATAATTTGGAAAGGAGTACAAATGGAAGATTAGGTTGCATTATGTGAAATACTCAGCTCAATCTCTTAAGGATTTTAAAAACAAAAAGTAAAAAATTTGATCAAAATCCAAAGTCTTAGGTTACCAACTAATAGTCCACTTTCTATTTCCAAGTAGAAATGTGTAGACCACCCTTCAGATTTTGTTTCCTATGGAGCATGTGAGTGACAAGGAAATAAAATGCAAGCTTCTTAGCCTAAATCTGGCTCCAAATTATCTTTACAATCCTATATTACATTGTTTACCTTCACATGCTCTATACTGAAGCTAAATTGAGTTAATCACTGATGCCTAATCTTGTCCTGCCTTCTTTTTGCCTAAGTTCCTACAGGTCATTGTCCCTCTTCCTCTGTCCCCTCTTCCCATCTCCAGAAGAGTCTGTCTCTTGGTTGAAACACTTTTCTTTCTTCAAGGACTTAGCTTAAACCGCCATTTCCTCCACAAAGTCTTTTCTCACCCTCCCAGGTGAAGATGATCACTCCCCTCCCTCTTCTCTCCTTTTGATTTCTCCTGGATACTTAACCATATTCTACTTTTGTGTGAATCATCCACCAACTAGACTGTTAGTTTCCTGAGGTAGGAACTCTTTTGTTTTTCATTTTTATGCCACCAATACTTAAGTAAGCATCTAATTAATGCTTACTGAATTGAATTTAAAAATTTTCCCCACATTTTGCATAAGGGAAAGAAAACCCCATCTCACAACATTAGCAAAAAGAGAATCCATTGTTATTATTTATAATAATAACAACAATGACACACACTTATTTGGTACTTGAGGATTAAAAAGCATCTCTGATCTCATTTGATCCTATCACTCATGGGAACTGGGTAATGTACAGTGTCAAATTTACTACTTTTCCCCCTTTAGTCTGGACCGATGGTTGTTTCCAAATTCCTGCTAGTGATCTGAAATTCAACTATGATTTAGACGACTATTTAGAGGCACTGAGAGGTTTCATGATTCACCCTTGGGTCAGAGACAGGGCTTGAATTCTGGTCTTCCTAACCCCAAGGCAAGCTCTCTATCTCCTACTCTCTGATGATTCTCTTCTATATTTATATTTATTGGTAAAAGTACCTATTGGATGGTTAATCTGATGCAACGAATATTTATTGAGCACTTCTTCTTTATGCAGGACACTGAATTATGGAAAGGTACTAGCAGCATTCAAGGGAGTCCCACTTACCTTGCCCTTTTGCACAAGCTGTGTCATCAGTCTAGACAAAGAGAGTAAAAGAACCCTGAGAACTTTTCTACCCTATTACCCAAACAGAAGTAATGCTGGGGACAGGAGTTAACTAAGTTTGACATTGTCTCTTCATCCCTTAAGTCAGTCAGTCCCCATCCCAAAAGTTTCATTTTCTTCTCCCTTCTCCCTCTCCCCAATATATTACTCCTGAGCTAGGGTGACACAATTGTTCCTGGTGTGAAAGGGATGATTTGGAGCAACATTTGTGACTCTAGAATTCATACACAGGGATAGGAATTGAATATAATAACAGCTTTCAGGAAGAGAAGTTTGACTTTTCTTTAAGAATCCCTTTATCCCACCAAAAACTAACATCTAGCAAAAACCATAAAATTAAATAAAAACAAAAAAAATGGTAAAACCTCTTACCCTTCTTCAAGAGTGACTTCCTCTCTCTCCTCTGGATCAAGCCCATACTGTCTATCTCCTGGAAGACAAAAAGAAGAACAGAACCATACCTGTACTCTCCTCCAAAGAGATGGAGAAAGCCTGGTGAAGCAATGATGAAGAATAGAAATACCAATTTTTAAGGAAATTTCCTTTGAATTGAAAAAATTGGGTCCTTTTTTGAGGGCTCAAAGTCACAGAATTTCTTTTGAATCTGGGGAATATTGTTAAATAAAGAACCCTGGACTTGAATAATATTTTTTGGTTGATTAGTTGTTAATTAATTGAAATTAAAATATTAGGTTCATAGCCTCTCTGAATTTATAATCCCTACATCACAGGATCATTGCAGAGAAACTATAAACTTTAAAGGGTTATAGAAATGTTATTATTCATATAAGTTACAAACTATACAAAAATAATTTGAAGCAAAAAGGAGAAGTGTGGTAAATGAATATATGGATGAATGACTGAATGACATGTGGAGTGGAACTCATGAGAAACTCTGAAGGAGGAAAATGAACAAACAGAAGGTGAAAGGAGTTGGCTATTTGACATTATATAGACCAATTTGTGAAAATAATTTTGAACTATTCAAGGAAACCATTATGGATTTGAAGAGAGTTTTGAAGATATATAGAAAATGTGAGAGCTAGAAAAGGGACCCCAGGAATCAGCTTACATTTTAAAGGAAGAAACTTGAGTTCAGAAAGGTAAAATACATCCATAGTTACTCAACTAGAGGATAAAGCAAATGTGGAAGACTAAATGAAGATAAGATGTTATTCTAGATATGCAATGAGGCGGATCAGTAGACTGTTAGAATCCCAAAATTGAGAGGGACCCTAGAAGTCCTTAGTACAACTCTTGGTTCAATGCAGGAATCCTATTCCCAGTGTTATAAAAGTTTTTAATTTCCTTTCTATTTGGCTCCAGTATGGCCACTTTATAGGGAAAATCATGTTACTGGCTGAAGTTTTCCTTAGTGTGAAATTTAGGTGAGCCCTCCAATAATTTAATCTAGATCCATGTTGGCAAAACTATGGCACACATGCCAGAGGAGGCTGCTCCCCTCTCACTCTTCCCCCAAACCTGAGGACATTTCTCACATTACTCGCTTCTCTGCCCAGAAGCCCAATGAGAGCACTTCTGCTCTCCCCTGTCTGGTATCCCAGGGGGCAGCTCATATACAGCATGAGGGTTTTAGTTTGAGTACTCAGTCTCTAAAATGTTCACCATCACTGAAGATGATTAACTGTTTAAGATTTATGTCCCAGCTTTATGATAAGCATTACTAGTTATAAACTCCAGAGTAACTCCCCTCAGTGTTTGTGGATCAATTTACATGTTATCTTTGACATGTAAACTTCCTTCTTCTCCATTAGCCCACTATAACTTTTAAAAAATTATCTTTGAAATGTAAATTTTCCCTTAACTTTTTTTTGCCAGCTTTAAAATCTAATTGTTTCTTTTTCCCCCCTCTGATGAATCTAGCGACTGCAAAAGTCTTATGAAAACTCTCTCTGGTGCTCAGTGGTGAGATACCAATGCTCTAAGTATATAATAAAAACAATTAATAAAATGTCTCTACTAATGATCTAGTGATAAATATGATTGGTCTTTGAATATTTCCATATGACTAATAAAATAATAATTTAACTCTTGAGTCCTTTCAATGATGAACTTTTACTACCTTAAAAGCAACATTTTCTGTATTTTCACAACTCTAATTGTTAGGAATGTTCTTCTTATATTGAGCCAAAATCTGCTTCTCAATAACTCTCACCTGTTAGTTCTCATTTGGTCTTGAGCCAACAAACCATTTAAAAAGGGGAGGGGGGGAAGAAAAAGGGGAAACTTTTAAAAAGTAAAAGAGTTACCATTGATGATGGTGGCTGTCTCTGTGTGGGTACCTTCAAGTGTGAGCAGATAGATTCTGCAAGGACGTGGTGTATACAGTGGGTGCAGATCTCCAAGAGTCATCTTTTGGAACCATATGCTTCTCCTTCTTAGAACTTTGACAGTCTCTAGTTTCTGTTTCTTGTCTATTCTTTTAATTTTGTTCTTCTCAGCTTGGTCTTCCTCTTCTGAATTGCTGACATTCCCTCTTCCCTTGCATTTTCTTTCCTTTCTATTTGGTTTCCCCTTCTGCCCCACAAATCTATGGGAAAAACAAATGAACTGATTCAAAGACCCCTTGACTGCCTATGGGATAAGGTTGACACTAAAGTTTATTCCCACTCTCAATAGTATATCTAAAACTTAAGGGCCTTCACAATTTGGCCCCCACTCTACCTCATCTCTCATGTTATTCCACCTCTCCCTTTTCCTCAAATCTCTGACTCTCCCCTCAGTCCCATCAACCATTCAGCAGACGACCCATTGAGAAGAAGCTTTTCTCCACATTTTAAATCTTTTCCGCCCATTGTTTCCTCCTCTTTCTTTTGAAGTTCTGAGAGTTCAAGGGGACCTGTATTGCCAAAACTAACCTCTGCATATGTCCCTCATCCTAATTTCTTGATTCCTTTGGCAACTTGCAATATGTTAATTATTTCTCTCTGTCTTCATTTTTCTCTATCTCTGTCTCCTAGTTTTTTCTTTTCTATGGAATGCTAAGGTCTGCTCAATTAAAAAACAAAAATAGAAACATTTTCATCCTATTTCACCCTCCAATCTCTTGTTTTATTTTGTTCTTTCCCTGATTGCCAACCTATTTCTATATTTTCTGTCTCTATTTCTTCATCAGCTACTAATTCCTCACTTTCCTGGTATCAAGGGTTCCATCCCACTATATTGAAACCTTGCTAAAACTGTTCTCTCCGATGTCAAGTCCAGTGCCCTTTACTTAGTTCTCATGAGTCTTGACCATTTTTCCTGTAGCATTTGATAGTCTTGACTATCATATCTCCTTTCTTAGATACTTTCTCTTCCCTTTGCTTCTTTGACACTACTCTTTCCTGACTATTCACAACCTCCTTGACTTCTATCGCCTTAATTCCTCAACTTCCTTCCCACTCACCTCATATTCTGTAAAACCATATTATCTATAACATGAATCAGCAATTAAATCAAATATGCTTCTTGCTTTCATGTTATTTGGATATCTGTTTTACTGGGCTGATTGAAATGACGAGACTCTGATAAGCAGACTGAACACTCCTACCAAACTCATGGGCCCTTAAAATGTTTGTTGAATTAAAACATATCCCAGTCAATCCCTAATACATCCCCAACTTTCCTACCAAACTTCCACGAAATGAAGAATATTTTGCTTATATGAGTTCTTCTAGCTGGAATGCCTTCTATCCTTCTTATCAAAGTCCTACCATTTCCTCAAGGAATTAAATTATGACTTCCTCCATGGACCCTTTGAGATGGAAAAGTTTTTGGTCCTTGGGGTGCAGCATCAAAGCAGATGATAATATAAACTAGACTAGACATATCTAGTCTATCTCTGTTTGTTTTGCATATCAGTAACTGAGGTCCTGAAAAAGCAAAATTGCTAGACAAGATCACATAGATAATTCAAAGTTAGATCTCCTGATTCCCAGTCCAGATGTCTTTCTATGAATGCCTGGTAAATACATACAAAAAAAATAATATATAGGTTCCGGGTTAAGATGGGGGCAGAGTAAGAAGCAGCTCTTAACCTCTCCTGACTGAAACACACAAAACTCCTCAAGGGGACATAAAAACAAGTCCAGAAGAATGGAGGAACCCCACAACAGGGCACAGCGTGGAAGGTACGTGGAATCGGGGCATTTCCATGCTATAAAGGGTGAAACAGCTCTCACTAAATCATGGGCTGAGCAACCATCCCACCCCCACCCCCTCCACACACAACACCTATAGCGCCGAAGCCAGCTAAAAAGAAATAGAGCAAGTTTGGGGCACCCATCGAGTCATTGGCAGCTCCGGGGCCTGTTCCTGAGAGCAAGATTTAGGACCCCAAAAAAGCTAAAGAAAACACACAAACTCTGAGCGTGGGAGCAGGGCGCAGAGTACAGGCTCAGAGCACAGGTGCGGGCGGAGGCGTGGGTGGAGGCAGACACAGCCACAAGCTAAAGCTCTGAAACCCTGAGTGGGGAACCAGTGCAGACCGGTATACGACTGTGGTAGCAGCGCCCTGAGACTTGTAAAGAAACCTCTGGCAGAGGATCAAGCAAGGGGGTCCACCAGGGGACTTGACCTTGGAAAAAACCAGAACTCAGACCTCAGGAGCCAAAAGACCGCGGATAGACCCTGAGCGCGAGGATAAACCTGAGAAGCTGCTGGGCTAACAATGGCTACCCAGTCTCAGGAAGTTCAGAAGAGAAAGATTAACAACAAGAAAAAGAAGTCTTTAACACTCAACAACTTTCACACAAAGAAAATTGAGACAACCGAGCAAACAGAGGAGGAGAACAAACAAGCATCCGGACCCTCCTCAAATAAGGAAAACTCCTCACAAGCTATGGAAGAGTTCAAAACTGAGATTTTGAGGAAAATGGAAGAGATCTGGCAAGAAAATAACAGTTTAAAAGGTAGAATCTTGCAATTGGAAAGTGAGGCTCAGAAACCAAATAAACTGATAAGCAAATTGAACACCAGAAATGACCAGATTGAAAAGGAATACCAGAAGATTATGGCCGAAAACCAGAAAGTTATAGCCGAAAACCAGAAGATTATAGCCGAAAACCAAAAGATCATAGCCGAAAACCGAAAGATTATAGCCGAAAACCAATCCCTAAAGGCTAGAATTGAGCAATTAGAAGCTAATGATCTCTCAAGACAACAAGAACAAATAAAACAAAGTCAAAAGACTGAAAAAATAGAAGGAAACATGAAATATCTTAATGAGAGAGTGACAGACCAAGAAAACCAGTCTAGAAGAGACAATTTGAGAATAATTGGTCTTCCAGAAAAACCAGAAATTAATAGAAACCTGGACTCCATACTAACAGAAATTATTCAGCAAAATTGCCCTGAAGTCCTACAACAAGAGGGCAATATAGACATTGAAAGGATCCATAGAACACCCCAGACATTTGATCCAGATAAGAAAATGCCCAGAAATATAATCGCCAAATTCAAGAGTTTCCAGGAAAAAGAAAAAATCTTACAAGAAGCCAGAAAGAGACAATTCAAATATCAAGGAGCACCAATCAGGATCACACAGGATCTGGCAGCCTCCACGCTAAAAGATCACAAGGCTTGGAATACGATATTCAGAAAGGCAAGAGAGCTGGGCCTGC
>NC_058133.1:248263364-248264123 GCF_016433145.1 Gracilinanus agilis | reverse complement strand
CACAAATATGGTACTGATTCCAAAGCCAGGGAGACCAAAAACAGAGAAAGAAAACTACAGACCAATCTCCCTAATGAACATAGATGCAAAAATCTTAAATAGGATACTAGCAAAGAGACTCCAGCAAGTAATTAAGAAGATCATCCACCATGATCAGGTGGGATTTATACCAGGAATGCAAGGTTGGTTCAACATTAGGAAACCATCCACATAATTGACCATATCAATAGTCTAACAAACAAAAATCACATGATCATCTCAATAGATGCTGAAAAAGCCTTTGACAAAATACAGCATCCATTCCTATTGAAAACACTGAAAAGTATAGGAATAGAAGGACCTTTCCTAAAAATAATAAACAACCTAAAACCATCAACAAACATCATATGCAATGGGGATAAATTAGAAGCCTTCCCATTAAGATCAGGAGTAAAACAAGGATGCCCATTATCACCTCTATTATTCAACATAGTACTAGAAACACTAGCAGTTGGGATTAAAGAAAAAGAAATTGAAGGTATCAAAATAGGCAAGGAGGAGACTAAGCTATCACTCTGCAGATGATATGATGGTCTACTTAAAAAATCCTAGAGAATCAACTAGGAAACTTGTAGAAATAATCAACAACTTAACAAAGTTGCAGAATACAAAATAAATGCATATAAATCATCAGCATTTCTATACATTTCCAACACACTAGAGCAGCAAGAAATAGAAAGAGAAACACCATTTAAAATCACCCTAGACAATATAAAATAC
>NC_058133.1:248219544-248263335 GCF_016433145.1 Gracilinanus agilis | reverse complement strand
ATTCTACCCAAATTAATTTACCTATTTAGCGCCATACCTATCAAGCTACCAAAAAACTTCTTTACTGAATTAGAAAAAACTATAACAAATTTCATTTGGAATAACAAAAGATCAATAATATCAAGGGAAATAATGAAAAAAAATGTGAAGGAAGGGGGCCTAGCAGTGCCAGATATTAAACTATACTATAAAGCAGCAGTCATCAAAACAATATGNAAACAAGTTAAGTGAACACAGAATAGTTTACTTGTCAGATCTGTGGGAAAGGAAAGATTTTAAAACCAAGCAAGAGTTAGAGAAAATTACAAAATATAAAATAAATAATTTTGATTATATGAAACTAAAAAGCTTTTGTACAAACCAAAACAATGTAGCCAAGATCAGAAGGGAAACAACAAATCGGGAAAAAATCTTTATAACAAAAACTCTGACAAGGGTCTAATTACTCAAATATACAAGGAGTTAAATCAATTGTATAAAAAATCAAGCCATTCCCCAATTGATAAATGGGCAAGGGAAATGAATAGGCAATTTTCCAATAAGGAAATCAAAACTATTAATAAGCACATGAGAAAGTGTTCTAAATCTCTAATAATTAGAGAAATGCAAATCAAAACAACTCTGAGGTATCACCTCACACCTAGCAGAATGGCTAAAATGAAAGAAGGGAAGAGTAATGAATGTTGGAGGGGATGTGGCCAAATTGGAACATTAATGCATTGCTGGTGGAGTTGTGAACTGATCCAACCATTCTGGATGGCAATTTGGAACTATGCTCAAAGGGCTATAAAAGAATGCCTGCCCTTTGATCCAGCCATACCATTGTTGGGATTGTACCCCCAAAGAGATCATAGATAAACAGACTTGCACAAAAATATTTATAGCTGCGCTTTTTGTGGTGGCAAAAAACTGGAAAATGAGGGCATGCCCTTCAATTGGGGAATGGCTGAACAAACTGTGGTATATGGGGGTGATGGAATACTATTGTGCTAAAAGGAATAACAAACTGGAGGAATTCCATGTGAATTGGAAAGACCTCCAGGAACTGATGCAGAGTGAAAGGAGCAGAGCCAGAAGAACACTATACACAGAGACTGATATACTGTGGTAAAATAAAATGTAATGGACTTCTGTACTAGCAGCAATGCAATGACCCAGGACTATTCTGAGGGACTTATGGAAAAGAACGCTACCCACATTCAGAGGAAGAACTGCAGGAGAGGAAACACAGAAGAAAATCAACTGCTTGAATACATGGGTTGATGAGGACATGATTGGGGATCGAGAGTACCATACCAATGCAACTATCAACAATTTGGAAATAGGTCTTGATTAATGATACATGTTAAAACCAGTGGAAATGCATATCAGCCAGGGGAGAGGGGGAAGCTGGGGGGGGGGGGTGAAGGGGAAAGTAAGAGCATAAATCATGTAACCATGTTAACTTTTCTAAAATATAAATATTAATGTTTTTAAAAAAGAAGTATAATGACAAGACTTTCAATTTTTGTAATTTACTAGAAAACCAAAAGTGAGCTTGAAGTAATAATGTGACACAGTTCTTTCCTGTTTAGTCATTTTCAGTTCTGTCCAACACTGTGACATCTTTTGGGGTTTTCTTGGTAGAGATACTTCTCCAGCTTACTTTACAAATGAGGAAACAGAGGCAAAAAGGGTTGAGTAAACCCAGCATCACACAACTATTAATTGTCTGAGGTCAAATTTGAACTCAGGACTCCTGATTTCAGGCTGGGTACTCCATCTACTGAGCCACCTGACAGCCCCTAGTTCTTTCCTAGACAACGGAATGTAAATATATTTTCTGTCTAGACCAAGGTGGTTCACTATTCAAAACTGAAACCTTGTGGTTCTAATTTAATTCATAGGTTAGATAGAATCACAAAATCTCAGAATTAGGAGGGACCCAAGCACTTATTGAATCTGAAGGCAGAATTCCTATGGATATTCTTGACAAGTTGTAATTCAATCTCCTGAAGACCTCCAAATATAAAGGCTCACATAGTATTAGGGGTAGAAAGGGACCTTAGAGATCTAGTCCAGCCTTCTCATTTGACGGAGGGAGAAACTGAAGTCTAGAAAAGGTAAATGACTTGTTCAAAATCAAATAGCTAGTCATCTGCAGAATTGGGACCAGAACCCAGGTCTCCTGTTTCCTAGTCCAGCACCCTTTCCACTGCACCATCCATTCTCCCTCTTTCCTTTCTTTCTTCTCTTTCTCTCCCTCCCTGTATTTACTCAAGCAGGTAAAAGAGAGAAGTGGGGTAGGGAGTGGAAAAGCACCTGGGCTCTTGAGTATGGTAGAGGAACTTGGCAAGAGTTGTATAAAGTTCTGAATTGCTATCTTCCCAATCAGTTTTTTCTCCTTGGGCCACCACACCTCACTGTTCTTCATCCCTTTCATTCTTCCCTTCAACTGGAGTCGCTTTTGCAAAGCCAGTCTCTCTGCTTCAATCTCCTTCCTTTTGTCTTCTCTTTCCTCCTCTGAGTTTTCTACATTTTCCTCTTCTTTTTCACCTTTACCTTTTGCTGTCTTCATCCTCTCTTCTTTCTCTTCTTTGTGTTTTTCTTTCTTTAAGTTCTCTTTCTTCTCCTTCACTCTTTCTTTCTTATCGTTCTCTTCTTTTTCCTTTTTATGCTTTTCATTCTTTCTCATATCTTTCTCTTCCATTACTCTCTCATTCTTTGCTTTCTCTTCTTTTTCCTCTCTTACTTTCTTCACACTTTCTTCATTCTGTTTCTTTCCATTCTCCTTTTCCTTGATTTTTTCCATTTTCTCAAATTTCTTTTTTTCCAGTTTGACTTGTTTTTTCTCTTCCTGCCTTCTCTTATACTCTTCTTCCTTCTCTATCAGACCACTGGTTGAACAAAATGATAATAATAATTAAGTATATCTGAATGGCAAGCTGGTAAATTCTCCTGATGATAATTTGGAAAGCAAAAAAGTAGAGAATTCACTTTCAGGAAGAAAGAATCTGAAACTAAATTCTTTGGAGTAGACAACACTGATGAAAAAAATAGAAATAGTAATTTATTATTAACAATTCATGGGCAGTTAGGTGGTACAACAGATAAAGTCCTTGGTTTAGAGTCAGGAATGTCTGAATACAAATCCAGCCTCAGACATTTACTAGCTGTGCAATCCTCAGCAAGACACTTCAACCTGTTTGCCTCAGTTTCCTAATATGTAAAATGAGCAGGAGAAGGAAATGGCAAACCACTCCAGGATATTTGCCAAGAAAATCCCAGATGGAGTCACAAAGGAACAAACATGACTGAAAAGACTGAATAATTCATATTTACATAGTGTTCATGGTTTGTAAAGTCCTTTCCTAACAACCTAATGAGATAAGGTAGTGAAAATATTTTTATAGATGAGGATACTAAAGTAAGGGCAAAGTAAATTGCCCGAGGTCATACAGCTATAAAATGTTGAAGCTGGGACTCAAAGCCAAGTCTTCTTATACTCCTTATGATGTCTTTTGCTTTTTTCCAAGACAGCTTAGGTTTAAGATCCTTTTCAACTCCAAAATTCCACAAGCCTTGATTACTAACAAAAACTGCCTTCATTGGATGAGATTAAATGATGTTTACCATCACAGGAAATAGATATAAGTATCCAAATGAAAAGGATTATGGGACATATCTAGAAATCTAGTTGAAATGGGATATCAACTACTACCATTAATATAAATGCATATCAGATAATATTAACATGTAACCATATAATGTTTGAGTTAGAAGCTGGTTTGTAACTACACGCAAGTCCTTTTTTGTCCCCTCACTCCACTTCTATTTTTATGTGCTCCATAGCTAATGCTGGGACTTCCTTAGAACAAAATTCCTGCATATGGCTTCTACTGGAAGAGATCTTAGAAATCATCTAATCTCTTTTCTTCTCTCTTCCCAGGTAAGGGGATAAGAAAACTAAAGTTTAAAGAGGGGAAGTGTCTGGAATCATGCAGTAGAAGGCACAGGCCAGACGAGAACCCAGGACCTATGATTCCTAGTTAAGGTTGCACCTTCCATACTGTCTCTTTTTATAGAAATAGAATTATTGTTGTTAAGTCATTTTCAGTCATGTCCCCATTTTTGTTGTTGGGGTTTTGTTTGTTTGTTTGTTTTTTTGGCAAAGATAAGGGAGTGGTTTGCCATTTCCTGTTCCAATTCATTTTACAGATAAAGAAACTGAGGCAAACATGGTTAAGTTCCTTGTCCAGGATCATACAGTGTCTGAGGCTGGATTCGAATTCATGAAGGTAAGTCTTCCTGATTCCAAGTCCAGAGCTCTATCTTAGTCACTATCTATCTTGCTGCCCCCATGGGAATACTGACAACAATTCAACCAATTTGAGTCAAATAAGCCCAAAGCATGCTTACCTCATGTTTGAAAAAGATGGAGAGGGATCTGAGCTTTGTAATTCACTTCCTGAAAGGTACAAGAAACAAATGAGATCATTAAGAAAAATCTCATGAGATAGGGACACTAGGTTACAAGTGGACTACTAGTAAATAGGACTATTAGTGATACTAGTGGATAAGGACCCACAGGGTACTAGGGTGGAAAACTGGGAAGTACTGATCAAATTTAGGATCATAGATTTGGAGTGAAAAGGCCATCCAATCCAACCCTCTTACTATGCAAATGAAGAAACTGATGAGAAAGAGATAACAAAAGATAAAAAAAGGTATAGTTCCTATCAGCCAGGGGCTTACTGTATTTTATGGGAAAAAGCACAAAAGTGAAGTTGCCTTTGAGCAAAGCAATTGTTGAATCTTCCATCATTATAGCAGGGGACAGAATGGATTATATAACCATAGACCTAGAGATAGAAGGGACTTTGTTGGTCAACAATCTCATTTTATAGATAAGAAAATTGAAGATCAGAGAGATGAAGTTGCCCAAGATCACTTAGTAAAGCAGAGAAAAGATTTGAACCTATGGTTTTTACTCCAAATTCAGTGCTTTTCCCACTGCATCATCATGCCTCTTTATTTCGCCAACCTCTTGGCTAAAAGTCAGGGGTAACTTTCTTTGGAATTCAGGATATGTCTTCCGGGGACAAAGTAGTAGAGTTCCAAAAGTGAAAGGGAACTCAAAATCGGGAAGGGCAACCATGGCAATGGTACTTTTGTCAATGCCGATTACCTTCTTCTCCTAGATACTATCTTCTCTCTAGGTTTTTGGAACACCATTCACTATTGGTTGTTTTTCTGCCTTCTCTATCTCTTTTGCTGGATCCTCATCCAGGTTATGCCCACTACTAACAATAGGTTTCCCACAGGGTTTTGTCTTAGGCTGGCCTCTTCTTGTACTTTTTACATTACTTCATTTGTTAATCTCATCAGCTCCCATGGATTTAATTATTATCTTTAGGTCTTAATTATTTAATTGTTAGCTTTAGATCTATCTATCCTGCCTAATCT
The DNA here is from genome assembly GCF_016433145.1 of Gracilinanus agilis. Taxonomy (NCBI): domain Eukaryota; kingdom Metazoa; phylum Chordata; class Mammalia; order Didelphimorphia; family Didelphidae; genus Gracilinanus; species Gracilinanus agilis. Next base: position 248,257,890 of record NC_058133.1, on the reverse strand, counting down.
TTCTCTTGACCTCAAGTCTCATACTTCCAACTGTCCTTCAGACATCTCAGATTGGATGTATAGAAGACAACTCAACATGTATAAAATTGAACTCATTATCTTTCCTCTTAAACTCTCCACCATCCAAATTTCCTTATAATTATTGAGGGTATCACCAATCCTAATCCTATTCACTCTCAACCTAGGGTACCATCCTCAATTCCTCACTCTCTTTCACCTTCTATGGCTAGTCTGTTGCCAGGGCCTATTAATTTCAGCTTTGAAACATCTTTCCTATGTGCCCCTTTCTCTTCCCTGATGCTGTCACAAATATGGTGCAGGACCTCATCACTTCACATTTGGATTAACAGATTATTGCAATAGCCTTCTGGTTGGACTGCCTGTCTCAAGTCTTTACCCATTCTAATCAATCCTCTGTTCAGCTACCAAAGTGATTTTCCTAAAGTCTGACTACTTATTCAATAAATTTCAGTGGCTCCCAATCCTTCAAGATCAAATACAAAATGTTTTGGTATTTAAAGTCTTTCATAATAACCTCTCCCCCTTTCCCTATCTTTTGTAGACTTTTAATTTTTAAACCATTACCTTCCATCTTAGAATCAATATTGTGTATTGGTTCTAAGACAGAAGTGTGGCAAGGATTAGGCAATGGGAGTTAAGTGACTTGCTCAGGGTCACACAGCTAAGAAGTATATGAGGTCACATTTGAACCTAGGACCTCCAGACTTTAAGGCCTGGCTCTCAATCCACTGAGCCCCCTAACTGCCCTCCTTTTGCAGACTTCTTACTTCTCAAATATTCTTTGATTCATTGATACTGGTCTTCTTGCTGTTCCAGGAACAAGAAACTCCCATTCTTGCTCCCCCAGGCAATTTCTCTAATTCCACACCTGGAGTGCTTTCTCTCCTCATTTCTGCCTCCTGATTTCCCTCATTAAGTACTTGCCAAATCCCATCTTCTACAAGAAGCCTTTCCCAACCTTTCTTAATTCTAGCTCCTTCCCATTTTTAATTATCTTTTATTTATAATGTATATAGCTTCTTTGTACATATTTCTTTGCTTATTGTCTCCCCAACTAGATTGTGAGCTCCCTGAGAATAGGGACTGTGTTTTGCCTTTTTTTTTTTTAAATCCCTAGAGGTTAGCACAGTGTCTGGTGCATGATAGATGTTTATCAACTGATTTGATGATCCTTGACTTCTAGGTGCTAACAATTTAGTAGGGGAGATTTGTGCTGCTCAGATTTGGCTCCTTTAGCTGAAGGCCCACAAAAGCCCTTTAGTATAGTCTTTCTTTTGATGTCAATAAATTATATCCACAGGGATTAGGAACTAGACATGATATAGGAGGTCCTGAGTAAGGAAATTCCTGCTACCAATACAGGTCACTTATAGTGGTATTTCTCTAGGATGAACATTCTTAGCTACCTAGAAAACTAAGAGGCTAAGTGATCTGTCCAGGGCCGTATAGCCAATGTGGGTCAGAGACAAGATTAGAAAACAGGTCTTACTGATTTAATAAATCATTGTTAGATAAATTTCCCCAAGTGTTGTCTCTTTCTCTTAAATCCATAAACTGTGATGGGAGAGAGAAGACAAGGGCGCAAATAACTATAATAGCAGACAAAATGGTAGGACTTTCTTCTCCATCTCTCTAGTGTCCTTCCTATATATTTTTTTTCTTTTTGTTTCATTGTGCAGGACAATAGAGCACATATGGTGGGTGTAAATAGTTTGCAGATTTGTGGGTGTAAATATTACTGACAATGGCTTCTTACATATAAGAAGTGACTGGAAAAGACAAGAAACAACAGATGGAAAATCTGAATGTGTGCCCTCTGAGTAAAATGTGAAATGTCTCTAGTGACCTGGATAGACCCTACCCTATTGAAGAGAGGATAAATATAAGAACTGGGCAAGATTCAGTCATGGTCATATTTTCATCTGCACAACTGGAGGAAATACCAAAATCAATATAAAGTTAGCTATCCTAATTCTACTTACTACTAGACTGTAATCTCCTTGAAGGCAAGTATTGTCTTACCTAAACTTTGCATCTCTTTAAGCATCTAGAATCTGCATATAGAAGCTGCTTGGCAAATGTGAATTAAATCACCTAAATTAGATTGACTAGATGCCTTCTCGATATGCATTTTTTCAGGATGGGAAAATCTGAGTATGTTTGTTCTGTCAGAGGAGGAAGAGCCAGTAGAAAAGGAAAGATTGATGATTTGGGAATATAGGAAATGATTCATATATTCTGAGATGAAGTGAAATAAAAGTGAGAGAAAGAGAAGAATAAAGAAGATAAAAATGCAAATGCAAATAAATAAGTATTTAATTTAATTACATTTAAAGGAAGAAAGTCATCTACTTGGGTCTTGGGTTTTCATACCTGGCTCTTCAGGGATCTGTACTGCTTTATGAGAAACTAATAGTATAGATGTTTCTTCTGTTTGGGTGGCACAAGTCTCAATATTCTTCTTAGATTCCATTCCAGTCACTGGGGCAACATTCAATATCACTGATTTTTTGAGGGTCTTTTTTTCCTCCTTGATGTTTTCACTTTCTTTGCCTTTTATTGTATTGTCAAGGAAGCTGTTGGTCAACAAACAAACAAATAAATAAATAAACAAATAAATAAGTGTGTGTGTGTGTGTAGAGGGGGGTGTATGTGTGTGTTGTAGACAGGAGTTTCAGAGAAAGAAATTTATTATGATGGGAAGCATCTGGGGAGTGCATTTCTAGAGAGGGGAAGAGCCCACTGCTCTCTCACTTGACCAACTTGGAGGAGGAGAAGCCACAATAGCAAGCAAGGACTGAATCAAATTTGGGCCCAGCCAATCAGAAGAGTGCATTTCTAACCAAGGGGACCATTGCCCACCACCTACTCTATTTCCTCCACCCCCCCAACAACCCCCACCCCCACCCCAGTTATTCCAGAGAAGGAGCACCTACAACCTGGAGTGACTCAGACCTGTGCTTCTCTGAAGCCACTATTCTCTGGTGTGTCCTAAGGACCATGATTTAACTATTATTTATCTGTACAACTTGCTACTACCCCTTTGGTTCACAAATTCCCAATTCCTATTTCTTTGCTTAATCCTGTATTAATCACTATCCATATATAGGTGTTTATCCCCAATCTCTACTTCCTGTTTTTTAAATCATATCCTGATTAGAATTCTTTTTTTTTTAATCTTTACTTCCTGTTTTAGTATCAATTCTAAGACCAAAGAGTGGCAAGAACTAGGCTATTTGAGTCAAGAGACTTGCCCAGGGTCATACAACTAGGAAAAACCTGAGGCCAGATTTGAAGCCAAGTCTTCCCAACACCAGGCCTGGCTCTATCTACTGTGTAACCCAGCAGCTTTGGAAGTAATTCTTTTCTTTTTTTTTAAACCCTTACTTTCTGTCTTAGAATCAATACTGTGTATTGGTTCCAAGGCAGAAGAGTGGTAAGGGCTAGGCAATGGGGGTTAAGTGAATTGTCCAGGGTCACACAGCTAGGAAGTGTCTGAGGCCAGATTTGAACCCAGGACCTCCCATCTCTAGGCATGGCTCTCAATCCACTGAGCAACCCAGCTACCCTCATAAAAAATTCTTGAACCTAGATCTTTTTCTCTTTGACCCAGTGCTCTATCCCCTCCCTCCATATTGCTTCTTCACTTCAAATTCAGAGACCTACCCCTTTTCTGTGAATCTACCTGATTCTGACCTTCTTACCTTGCTGTAGTCTGAAGAGTATCACCACTCCCTGGATAGAAGAAAAGAACAGAGTCACCTTGAATTCCCATTATTAGGAATATCTGCCCACCTAACAACTGTCTATTTCTCTTTGTAAGAAGGGTAATCTTTATTCCTGATATGTAAGGTCAGGAAATTTATTTGGTATCTCTTCACAATAGTTAAGCATATAAGGTCTTTCCCTTAGTCCCTCATTCTTAAAATTTCAATCTTCTCATTTCCCCTTCTCTTCCTCCCCCAACCCCATTCTCCAGACCTGATTTCTTAAGTCTTGTTAATGTTTCCATAATACTAATAAAAGTTCTCAATTATGGGACTCTAATGCATTGCTGATGGAGTTGTGAACTGATCCAACCATTTTGGAGGGCAATTTGGAACTATGCCCAAAGGGCTATAAAACTGTATATACCCTTTGATCCTGTAACTTCATCTCTCTTCCAAGAAATCCCAAAGAAGGGATAAGAGCAGAAGAAAAAAGAAAGGATCCATACCTTTTTCTGTGTCACTTTGTGGCCCAGAAGAACATCCAAGATTCACAGGAAAAGAAGCACATTTGGGGGATGTGGGAACCCTCATACTCCCTCGTGATGTCACCTTCCCAATAATTGCTTGCATTGGCACAAACAGTGACATCTCCAAGTGTGACACTATTTGGGCAGAGATTGTTTCCTCTGTGCTGTTACTTGGTTCTTCTTTGAGACCATGAGTTCTACCAAGTGAAGACAAGCAGGGCATATTATAAAGGATTTTTCTAAATTCTGAACTAAGAATTAGACATTTCCCCTACTAAATATTTCTCATCATAATATACCTTCCTTCTCCTAGTGGTCCACTTTCCTGCTCTTTTGCAGTCCTTTTCATTTTTGTTTAACCCCTTATGATATATTTCCTTCACAATGACTGGCAATGCAATGAGAAAGTACAGACAATATAATCATAGAATCACAGTTCTAGAGCCAGATGGGTCCTCAGAAACAAGGTAGTCTAAACAACTCACTTTACAGAGGAGAAAACTGGAAGCCTGTTGAGATGAAATGACTTGTTCAAGATCAGATAGGTAGAAAGTGTCAGAGGCAGGATTTGAGGCAATGACCTTTAACTCCAGAGCCAATGTTTTTTTCACCTAAGCCATATTGTTCAATTAGAGAGACTCAAGAGATAATTGGATAGGTCCTAATTTTACAGATAAAAGGAAAATGAGGTCCAGAAAGAGAAAGTTATTTTCCCAGGATCCTCAAGCAAGTTAGTACAAGCTGTGGAACCCAGGACTCCTGGCTAAATCCTGGCATGATTTCTCCTGGAAACTGAGCTTCCAAAGACTTTCTTTCACACTTAGTTGATGGGATGATGAGTTTTAGGAAATTGCTCCCTCTCCCCCTTTTTTCCTTTTTCCTTTTTAGTCTTTATTACAAGGGACAACTCCAAATAGAGAAAGGAGAAGAAACTATTTGGAAAGGAAAGCGATAAAGAAACTATTTGGAAAAGAAAGTGATAAAAATAAAAGAGAGGAATATATACTTTATTTCCCTAAGAAGACTCATTCCTATATCTATGGAATTTCTAAGATTAGCCTGTTTACAAATCTGAAAGACTCAAGAACTGATCTATTAGATGTTGTTATTCAGTTGTATTTGACTTTTTGACCCCATTTGAAGTTTTCTTGGCAATCAATGACCAAATGCCATTCTGGAGGACTCATGATGAAATGTACTACTCCTCTCCTCTATCAGAGAGGTAATGGATTCAGGGAGTAATTTGAGGTAGAGGTAGAAATAAAGATATAGATGTATGTGTATATATACATTCAATACATATATGTAGATAAAGAGAGACATATGTATATGTTGGGTAGACATATTGGTGATTGTCCTTTGTACTCAAAGAGGACCAATGACATCACTACTGATGTCTTTTAACTCTCATATAAATTGTATTTAAATGAGGCAGAGTTGCACAAACACAGGCTCACCCTTCTAGAGTCATTGAAGTCCAGTGACAATGCGAAAGTCATGTGAATAGTGAATCAAACACTCTTTGTCTATCAACCAGCAACTTTTAAGTTAATCAATCAAAAACTTAAGTATTCCTACTTAGTACCTTACCAGTCACTAAGTATGAGAGTTCACAAGTCACTTGCTAGAGTGGATGACAACTCCAGAGGTCACTGCCCAACCCCTGGGCAGTGTTAGGCAAAATGAAAGACTGCAATTGGTTCCCGTAAAGTGGTGGAGCAACAGGAAGTGACATCCAGAAAAGTACTTTAAAAAGGCCAGCTCAAGGATTCAGGGATTCTCTCTGCGTTGGTGAGACTGACTGGAGGAGACTCTTTCCTGGATCCTGTGTCAGCTTGCAGTGGTGATTCATTTACTTGGTTCTTTAGTGAGGAGACCTTCTCTGCTGGTTGGCACTTCATTGGGACACTCCCTTCAGCATGAGTTCTGGTAATATTCTTGGTGGTCTTAGCCTTCTGTGCACTGAAGGTTCTCAGTGGATTCTTCAGCGTCTCCAGGCTCTTCTGATTTCAGCTTCCTAATTAGGACTTTGGACTCTGGTGAGATTCACTTTTGGATTTGCATTTGCAGTCTGGAGACATTAGAATTAAACTTTGGGTATTTGTAGCTAGGCAGTACTTTCTGTCTCTTTATCTATATTTTTCCACTTCACTCTTTTCACCTCTTTGTAAATAAAGCTGTTAAAAGTCATTTTGACTTAAGCTATAATATTTTTAAATCAGCGACCACAATATTACTTTAAAATTCTCATATTTAGCATAAAACTTAAATTTAAATTCTCACAGTCATGACAACTGATGACCATGCCTAACCAAGTTCTAAATGCTCAATGACACCCACTGCTACTGCCTTCAGGGACACTGGAACAAATTGTTCTTATTCACCTCTTCTGCCAAGGGAGTTCACATGCCTGAGGTAGACACACTCACTGATGGGTTTGAGGCTTGTTGATTAGTCTGGACCTGGTTTGACCTGCTTGCTGAGATGATTTACCAAGGTGTGGCCAGTGTGATTCTTGGAGCCACAGCTGAGAATAGGGTGGGCAGGTGGACACCAAAGGAGGCAAGTAGTCCTGAAAAGGTCTTTGCAAGCTCTCATATCAGAGATACTAATTTTCCCTGAACACTGTATGCCCTAGACATAGGTGAAGTGAATAAAGCACTGATTTAGAATCAGGAGTTCAAATCTAGACTCAGACTCTTATCAGCTGTGTGATCCTGGGCAAATCACTTAATCCTGTATCTTAGTTCGTTATCTATAAAAAGAGCTGGGAGAAGGAAATGGCAAACCCGTTTTAGTATCTCTTCCAAGAAAACTCCAAATGGGGTCACAAAGAGTCAGGCACAATCAAAAAATAACTGAACAACAAAACATATTATTATGGGAGTATGTGACACAGTGAATAGAACCTGGAGTCAGAAAGACCTGAGATCCAATCTGATCTCAGGTATTTTCTAGCTGGGCAAGTCACTTAATCTGGTTCGCCTCAATTTCCTCATCTGTAAAAATTGACTGAGAAGGAAATGGCCAATATAATTGCCAAGAAAATCCCAAATGGGGTCATTAAGAGTTGTACACGACTGAAGACAATTGAACAACAACAAAAAACATAGTACAAAGAGATTGAACTATACACACAACATGTATGGCCAACGCACAAAGCCATTTTATTTGACTATGCATAGTCATGTTATAAAATTTTTGTTTTTGTTCTTTTTCTGGGGGTGGGGGGTAATATGAAAGGAGATAAGGTAGGTTTTTTTGGTCATTAAAAAAGTTATTAGCCTATATACTCTAAGATAAGCAGTATTTGGAACAGAAAACTGGTTCAGCTGATTTCAGACACCCTTTATAAAGTACCTCCTTACTTTAAGTTAGGTACAGGTAGCTGAAGATTTGGTTCTTGACTTGAGCTTCCTTTCATGTTGTCTCCACTCCCTGAAATGAGGAGGAGGAAGAAGAAAGAGTTGTTACTGATGGATTATTATGGGGGGGGGGGGAAACTTTTCAATAAACTGCAAATATGTGAAATAGGACCCCCTCTTGGGGTAGATGTGGCTCTAGTACAACAGAGTTGCCATTATCAACCAGATGTGAATCAGAGAGCTGGGGCATAGACAAAAAGAAAAAAACTGAAGTTAAAACATTCATCTCTAAGGCCAATGGGACCCAACAGAAAGCAAAGAGGAGAAAAGGAGAGTCAGAAAGTGGAACATATCTTTTAAAGAGGCCCGTGTAACATGAATTTCTGGATGGGAAAAAGAAAAAAAAAACAACAACCACTCTTCTACTCCTATAAACGCTCTATTTTGTTAAAAATTTATATTATTGTTAATTTAAATTTCTATTGATTTTTATTAAAATGATCATTCCAACTTCATTTTCTTGGCTAATTAAAATCCCAGGCAAATGCTATCTGGTAGGATATGAAATACTCATCGTGGCCATTTAAAAATAGATAAGGCCAGGCCTAGGCAAAATTATGAAATCTTTCCTGCTGTACACTAATCCTAATTTCCCTCAATACCCCCTTGTTTAAGAAAACATCGCAGACCAAAAGAGAGACAGCTCTCACCACTAAACTTTAGACTTCTTCCTATGCTGTATCCCTTAGTCTTCAATAAGTCCATGCCACCTCTTTTGGTGCTGGTGTCTTTTTGGTCATCAATGTCCCAGTCTTTGGCTGTGATGTTTCTATGCCCATGATATCAGAGAATCCCAGACCTTTTCTCACACCTTCAAGTGTTTCTTTCCCATTCTTATAATACCTGTATTCTTTATAAACCTTATAAACCTACTTCTCACCAATTAAAAAGGAAAGAATTTGGTATAATTTATTTATTTTTTGAAATAAAACATACTTTTAACAGGTTTATCTCTCTGTGTAGAGTGCAAGTCTATTTTGTTAAAACTATTTGGGGGGCAGCTAGGTAGCACAGTGGATAAAGTGCCAGGCCTACAGTTGGGAGGTCCTGGGTTCAAATCTGGTCCAACACTTCCTAGCTGTGTTGCTTCTGGGCAAGTCATTTAACCCCTGCTAGCCCTTACTGCTCTTCTGCCTTGGAATTGCTACTTATTATCACTTCTAAGACCAAAGTTAAGGGTTATTTAAAAAAAAAAAACAACAACCAAAAAACATCTATTTTTGGCATTACTGAAGAGGTAGGGAAAATGTTTTGAAAGGCAAAACAATATTTACAGTACTTCTGAAATCATATTATGCCCTAAGGCCTGGCCTGAAGTAAATTCCTTTAGTGACTTGAGGGAAATAGTCCTAATTGATAAAGTAAAAAGATAGGGTGATGCCATAAGAGATGGCAAATATCAGTTTGAACCTCATACTTGATCAACTTAATTAGCATCATAGATTTAGAAATGGAAAAGAGCTTTGAGTTCACAGAAACACAGCTTTTCAGAGATCTAAGGGATCTTGGCTCTGTCTAACCCAATGTATACCTGCAAAAAAAAAAATCCTCTATTACATACCGAACAGTGGAGATCTTCCAAAGTGTCACCATTTCTTTGTCTAGCCATCCAACCTGTTTCAAATGCACATAAACGTACTGTCATCTAGTTTACATCTTTCCATCTTTTCCATAGGACTAACCCAACAGACTATTAAATGTTTTGCTAAAATCTAGATAGAAATATATCTACAGAATTCTCATGTCCAAAAAAGGGAAGGACTGTTAGTCTGACGTGAATTATTATTGGTAAAGTCATGCTAGTGGGTTGTGGATTTTTTTTAATGCTTTAATAACCATCCTTCTAATAATAAGTTCTAGAATCTTGAGAGGAAATACTCCACAAACTGTTTTTATGTCTCCCCCTGAGTCTTTCCCTTTCTTAATGTGTCTCTCTACCCCACTTCTTTCCTCTTTTTTTCAGTCTCTTTTCTTTACTGAAGTCTATTTTGAAACCATATAATATATTTAGTGAACAGTTTTATGCTCCCAGTTGCCAACTTGTAATTATTTGATTGTTTCATTCTACAAGTATCATGTTCATTAATGTTGTCTATATCTAGCTCTTTCAAGAAGTATAGGGGGCAGCTAGGAGGCTCAGTGGATTGAGAGCCAGATCTAGATATGGGAGGTCCTGGGTTCAAATCTGACCTCAGACACTTCCTATCTATACGACTCTGGGCAAGTCACTTAACTCCCATTACCTAATCCTTACCACTCTTTTGCCTTAGAACCAATACATAATATTGATTCTAAGATGGGAGGTAAGGGTGTTTTTAAAAAAAGAATTATATTAAAATTTTTGCTTAAAGGGCGATGTTTTTCCACTTTCATTCTATAAAAACATGTATAAAAATAAGAGTTTGGTCTATTTCAATAATTTCTTAGCTGGTCTTCCTATCTGCAGTCTTGGCCATATCCTATTCCTTCCCTGATCCAATAACACTGGTGCCAGAGTAATATTCCTAAAGCACTGCTCTCAATGTTAGGAAGGGCAACTGAATTTTCAAAGGCACAACCCAAAGAAATGGTCACCTGGTATCAGTTTACCAGAGCTTTGACTAGTATATATATAAACCCCAAATAAAAAACTAACAAGCCTCAAACCTCAAAAACTCTTTCTCTGTATGTTTATAGTTTATTAAATTATGGTTGCTACACATATAGTCAGTGTGACCCTGGAAAAGTCACTTAAATGATTAGTGCTTACAGACAACACTTTAAGACTAAATTGTAGAATGACAGCACTGGTATCAGACTATTTAGTGCTTGGGGAAGGGGAAGGTGAGAAAGGGACAGAGAGAATCTGAATCACAAAATGTCAGACAACAATGGTCAAAAATTGTTTCTACATGTAATTGAAAAAAACTAAAAAATTAAAAAAAAAGAAAGAGATTAAATTACAGAGCTGATCAGCATTGGTAGAGCTTCTCCACAGGGCATTTCCTATATGAATAGATTCCTAGGTCCAATCCAAAACAATTGTGGCTCTTTTGCTTAGTTTATTATCAAGATGGCTAGGTAGTCAATGTTACAGTCTCATTCTTGTTCAAAGCAGAAAGTAGAACACATAAACTGTGAAAATGAAATTAACTCTAGCCCATTCATAGTTTAAACTGGATGCTGACTTGGGTCTATTTTAATTATGGAATCAATCTGAATGTTGATTCCTGGCGGCCACACTTTAAATATATATTTATAAAATACCTAAAAATCTCCCTCTTACAAAACAGATATGGATTTAGTAAGTGAGCTTTTTGGAATCAAAATCACCAGAGACATCAAGTCTTGAAATCTGCCTAACAATCATGTCAATAGGAGCTAATTCACTTGGTTTCATAAACTCAGTCACGACAGAATTTTCCTTTCCAAGAAACCTAAGAAAGGAGATAGGCACAGTAGGAAAAAGATATCCATATTTATAAACATAAAGATACCTATCTCTATATCACTGTGTGGTCCAGTCTCCAACAGTCCAACCTCCAAAGAGAAAGGAGGACATTTGTTTTCTCCATGTGATGGGGACTCTCTCTCCATACTCCCTGGTGGTGTCCTCATGCCAATAATTTGTGGGAATGGTGATATCTCCTGTGATGATACTGCATGGTCAGAGGGTTGTTCTTCCTTGCTGTTATTTGTTTCTTCTGTGGTTCTCTGGGCTCTCCTGGATAAAAACAAAGGGGATATATTTAAAGAAACTTCTAAATTTTAAACTGGAAAATAAATGTTTTGTTCCCTAAATATTATAGAATCTACTTATATTCATGGATCTAGACTGCTATGTGAATAACTTGAGACAAACAGTAATTTTGATATGGTTTTATTTTGTGACAGCAATGGTTATGCAAATTTGCCTATACTAACATTAGGCTAACATAGGACATTTGACCTGGACTAGATGAAACCAGATTGGGCTGGCTTTCCAACCTAGAGTTAATTGTTGGTCAGTTGAGTGCTGGATTTCATGTCAGTCACATGGTGTTGTGTATCACTGTAAGGAAACTTGGAGACACTACAATGGCTGCTACTGTGGGGAAGTCAAGTATTACAAGGATCATCTAGGCCAGTGATGGGCAACCTTTTAAGTTTGGTGGTCAAAATTTGCCAAAAAACTGAACATAACTCAGGTGGTGTGCCATTTTGAGAAAAAACCCCACAATTTCATGATATTTATAGCTTAAATATCAAAAATGTATAATCATAATATATAACTATTTAATTAACCAAAATAGGTAGAATTGTCATCTATAGTGCACAGAGTGTCTAAACTACACTACAGCAAATGTTTCATCTTCAGCATGCGGCCCCATACTTCTCTGTATAACAAATGTATTATAGGTTTGCCATCACCAATCTAGGTACTAAAATAGGATTATACCAAATGGCAAAAAAAAGTGTCAAAAAGAAAAATTAAAATAAAATGCTGACTAATTGCTGCAAAATTACCTCATTTATTCTCAGGGGGGAAAAAAGCAAAGACCTTTTAAGAGACCCAGTCTGGAGTGGTTGTTGATTCTTCTACAAATGTGGTATAGGCTTCTTGAAATTGGAAAAACAGTAAGAAAGCCAATAAAAAAATATCCAGCTGCTAACAGCTGCAACGAAGAAACCATGGTGTCATTGGTAAGATAAATGCAAAATCTGGAGTACTAAAGATGAGGAAAAACATAATTTTTGCCAATAAATTACACAAGGGGATCAAGTCAAGATTTAAAAACTAAATCTAAATAAGAAGTGGGTCTTTACCTCCTTTTCCCCCATGCCTGTTGGCACAGTTGCTTACATTCATGTCTCTCTCATGTGGGCCCCACAAGGGTTGTTTTAGCATCTGTTTAGACTGTGAAGGCTAGTTTAGAAATTTTGGGCAGACTTATATTACAAAGATATCATAAAACTAAAAAAAAACCAAGTTTATAATTTAAAGCAAATATTACATGTAATCAACAACTTACAAGAAGCAAACATTTATTAAATGCTTACTGTTTCCAAGGAGCTGTGTCAGGCATTGGTGATACAAAGAAAAACGTGTTGGCTCAGTTGCTTACACTCACAAATCTCTCATATGGTCCCCACAAGGGTTGTTTTAGCATCTGTTTAGACTGTGAAGGGAGTCTGCTGGCTAGTTTGGAAATTTGGGGGCATTCTTTTATTAAAAGAATATAATAAAACTAAAAAAAGACTTTATAATTTTACCTAAATATTACATATAATCAACAACTATAAGAAGCAAACATTAAATGCTTACTGTTTCCAAGTAGCTGTGCCAGGCACTGGTGATACAAAGAAAAATGAAAAACAGTTTCTTTTCTTAAGAAGCTTACATTCTCCTGGGAGAAATAATGCATACTTAAATAAATAAATAAATACATGATAATATAAGGAGGGAGAGGGAACTAAGAAGCTGAGGAAGATCTTGAGTAGGAAATAGCACCTTAGCAAGATCCTTAAAGAAAGTGAAAGATTCTAAGAAGTGAAATTGAGGAGAAAGTGCATTCCAGACTAGGAAAATAGATTTGAAGATGGAGGTAGAATTGAGGAAGAGCAAGTTGGTCAATTTGGTATGAACATACTTTGTGAAAGCTAGCAGTATGAAAGAAGACTGGAAAGACAGGTTGGAATTATAAGTACTTCAAATGTTAAGCTAAGGAGCTTGTATTTATCCTAGAGACAGCAGGAAACTATTAGTATAATTCTTGAGCTAGAAAATGACATGGTTAAACCTGTGATAAATTTAGGAAGAATTTGGGAGTCCTGTGGAAGACAGATGGGAAAGGGTTTTGGTATGGAAATAAGAGAACCAATTAGATGGTTACTACAGTACTCCAGGTGGGATATGATAAGGGCTTGAACTAGGATTATGTGAGTGGAGAAGAAAACAGAGATGTTATATAGACAAGACTAGGCAGCTGACTATATATGAAATGTGAAAAATTCACATCTGCCTCTAGCCAATCCATTTAGCTAATATAGAGGGTCTAAGTATCTCGACACATAGAAATCATTAGAAAAGTTGACATAGATAGGTAGGTAGACAGACAGATAAATAGATGTATGAATGGATGGGATATATATATGTATATATATATATACATACACACACATATATATATAAATACATACATTTGTAAATGTATGTGCATGCCTTGGATTCTAGTTTCAAACTCTATATTCCTAGCCCTCTATATTTCAATCAATAATTTTGAGAGAAAAAGAAACTTGGAATACAAAGTAAAAATAATTACCCTTGGTTTCCATGTTCCATTCTTGAAAATCCTTGGTGAATCTGCCTGTTATCCAACCACACAGTGTGTGAAAGAATAAAACCAGTCTGGACCACTTCCTTCATAGCAAGGCCCCGAACACAAAAACTTTCAGGGATGGGCCCTAACCTCTGTTGTGGTGTCACCATGATGTCACCTCAAGTTTTTGTAACCAAGGTGACTGCCTATTTGTACATTTTGGGCTACTAGTTAGGGACCCCAGGGGTCTATGATAATTAAAAGAAATCTATTACATTATAGAACTGGAGAATCTAGAAGCTAGAAAGAATATTAAATTACTTCTAATACAAGTCTCTTTCTGTTGCACCAATCCCTTCTACAACATCCTCTACAAGTATGGACTGATAGGAATAACTTGCTCCAGTGGCCATTAAGGCAACTGAAGCAGGCATTAGACATTGAAGATACCAAGATTGTCCAGTATATCCCAGGCCAGCATTGGTGAACCTTTTCCTAGTTCACGTGTCCATAGGGCAAATTCTAATTGTCTGTGAGCCCCTGCATTACTCAAGAGAGCTGAGGGAGGATGTACTCACGTTGAGCAGCTGGACATGCAAAAAATGTCCTTGGGCACTAGGAAGAGGGGGAACAGAACAGCTCCCTGAGTGCTGGCTCTGCACACATGCCATATCTTCACCAATGCTGATCTGGCTATACCAGTCATCCTGATTTTCAATTACTCTGGAAGAGAGAGTGAGTCTAACAATTTTGTGCAACTCTGTCTCAATTAAATCCAATTCATGTGCAAGTCAAGACATGAGCCTGTAAAGTCACTGATCCTCTTCAAAATGAAAGATGAACATGATCATTTTTGCCTGAATCCTTCTAATGGGAGGATGCTAAACCTCAAAAAAAGTACCCATAAAAAGAGGTAGTTCTGGGAAAATGGGTTAATGTATCTGAGTCTATAATCTTCACACCTAAAGTCCATTGGGTAAGTCAATTACGGCTTTGTTTCATGGCATTGATGTCTGGAGGGTTAACTTTGATTTTCCTTAACACAATTATCTTACAGCCTCTGAACTCTCTTGGCTGCTTGCATAGGCCAGTCAGATTTCTTATCTGATCCTAATTTGCTACTCCCAAGGTCTACCTTCACCTAATGCCCCATCCTCCCTATATTCTCTGGAGCACCTCTATAAACATGAAAGCCAGAGAAGACTATGTATCACTTACTGCTCAACTTAATTTGCCTAATAATAATGACTAGAGGATGACAAAGGCATTAACAAGCTAGCATTTATATAGAGTTTTAAGGTTTTCTTTTTTTTTTCTTTTTTTAAACCCTTAACTTTTGTGTATTGGCTCCTTGGTGAAAGAGTGGTAAGGGTAGGCAATGGGGGTCAAGTGACTTGCCCAGGATCACACCGCTGGGAAGTGTCTGAGGCCGGATTTGAACCTAGGACCTCCTGTCTCTAGGCCTGACTCACAATCCACTGAGCTACCCAGCTGCCCTGAGCTTTAAGGTTTTCAAAATCCTCACTTTATCATCACAGCAATCCTTAGGTGCTATTATTATTCTCATTTTACAGATGAGGAAACCAAAAATAACCAGTCAATAAGTATTCATTAAATGCCAATTAACATGCCATTAACTATATATACCAGTGGTTCCCAAACTTTTTTGGCCTACCTCCCCCTTTCCAGAAAAAATATTACTTAGTACCCCCTGTCACATACCTTCCCTTTACAGTTTATTCACTGCCCTCAATGCACCTGTGGCCATCACTGCTCTCGTGGATTGCTGCAGCACCCACCAGGGGGCAGTGGCACCCACTTTGGGAATCACTGATGTGTACCAAGCACTGGGCTAAATTCTGGGTATACAAAAAGAGGCAAAAGACAGTCCCTGACTTCAAAGAGCTCACAATCTAATGGCTATGACAAGCAAACAGTTATGTATGAACAAGCTACATACAAGAAATATAGGAAATAATTAACAGAGGGAAGGCACCAGAATTAAAAGGGGTTAGGAAAGGCTTCTTGTAGAAGGCTAGACTTTAGTTGGGACTTAAAAGAAACCAGAAAATTTAGGAGGTCAAAGAGGAAGGAGAATGCCCTAGGTATGGGGGGATGGTCAGAGAACTTGCCTAGATCCAATAGATGTCATTTTGGTGGAACATTGAAGTGATCAGTGAGACTGGATTAAAAGAAATAGGGCATAATAAGGTTGGAAAGGCATGAGGGGTTTAGTTTATGAAGGGCTTTGAACACCAGGTTTTGTATTTGATCCTGGAGATATAGGGAGCCACTGGAATTTATGTAGTATGGAGATGACATGGTTATTCCTGCACTGTAGCTTTGGTGGCTGAAAGGAGGATGGATTGTAATAAGATAGACCTATGGAAGACAGACTCACCAGAAGGCTACTGCAATAGTCCAACTGTAAGGTGATGAAGGCCTGTACCAGGGTGGCAATAACATCAGGAGAGAGAAGAGGATGTATTTATAAAGGTAAAATTGACAGGTCTTGGCAACAAATTGGATTGGGGAAGGGGTGAGAGAGAAAGAAGTTAAGAATGACATCAAGGGGGCAGCTAGATGGCTCAGTGGATTGAGTCAGGCCTAGAGAAAGGACGTCCTGGGCTCAAAATTTGGCCTCACATATTTCCTAGCCATGTGACCCTGGGCAAGTCACTTAACCATCATTGTCTAGCCCTTACTACTTTTCTGCCTTGAAACCAATACACAGTATTGATTCTAAGGCAGAAAGTAAGATTTAAAAAAAACAAAAAACAAAAAACAAGGCAGTAAGGTTGTAAGTTTAGTGGACTGGGAGGATGGTATTTATAGGGAAGTTTGGAATTCAAGGAAGGTTTAAGGAGAAAGATAATGAGTTTCTGGACATGTTGAGCTTAAGATGTCTAGTGAGTGCTCAGTTCAAGATGTCTGAAAGGTAGTTGGAGGTATAAGACTATATTTCGGAAGAGAGGTTAGAATAGGAGAGGTAGTTTTGAGAATCAATAGAGAGATGATAATTAAACCCATGGGAGTTGATGAAATCATCAAATGAAATAGGATAGAAAATAAAGAGAAGAGGACCCAGACACTGAGGGACACATAGGGTTAGAGGCATGGTCTGAAGAAAGATCCAGCAAAAGGCATGGAGAAGGAATGTTCTGAAAGGTAGGAAGAGAACCAGGAAAGAGCGGTGTCCCAAAAATCTAGAGAAGAGAGTATGTAGGAGAAGAGGGTCAACAGTGTCAAAAGTTACAGAGTGATCAAGGAGAATGAGGACTGAGAAAAGGTCATTGAATTTGGCAAGTGATCATTGCTAACTTCAAAGAGAACAGTTTCAGGAGAATGATGAGATCAGAAGCTGGATTATAGGGGGTTAAGAGAGTGAGAGAAAAATGAAGGCACCCATTTTCAATTGCCTCAAGGAGTTTAGCAAAAAAGGCAGAAGAAATTCAAGATGATTGCATGAATTGAAGAATGAAGTGAAAGTTTTTTGAGGATAAGAGAAACATGGGCATATTTCTAGGCAGTAGGGAATGAGCTAGTAGTCAGAGAGACTGAAGATAAGTGAGAGAGTGGGGATGACAGAGGAGGCAATCTGTCAGAGGAGATTGGATGAAATGGGGTCACTTGTGCAGGGAGAGGGGACTTGCCTTGATAAGGAGAAGGACTGTCTCTTTGTATCGGCAGTAAAGGAGAAGATAATGACAGAAGGCCTCTTAATGATATTAGATGAGGAAGAAAGGGAAAAGAAGGAACTCACAGTGAATGGCTTCAATATTTTTTTCTGTAAAATATGAGACAATGTTCTCAGTTGAGAGGGTTGGAGGAGAGGAGAGACATAGAAAATGTAAAGAGGAATAAAAAGGTTTGGAAGAATTATGGAAAGTTAGAGTGAGTCGATAAGGTAGATATAGATGGATTGCCTAAAAGTAGTGTGGACAGGTACTATATAAAATTTGAATAAGGAAAGATCATTTCAAACTGAAAGGAAAGTAAGTGGTAATGTCATTCCTTGAAGAATCACTACAATTGTTTTACACATCTTTCCTCATCATATTCCACTGGATATAGCTGTGATCTATGGACCTGTTCCTTGGGCCCTTGTCCTGATCGATGGAAAGCCTTCAAATACTCCAATAAAAGATGTATGGAGAGAAAAAAAAAAAAGGTTCCTCCTAAGGAACAGAGTATGTAGTAGACAAAGGAAACTAAATAGAGAAGAAAGGGAACTTGGTGAGGCGGAAGTCAATTTTAAATTTATCGCTGGGCAATTAGCATGTCACTCTTGTTCCATCTCTTCTATGTAAATAATCACTGATAACATGAGGTATTTTGCTTAATACTCATTATTTGCTTCTCCATTGCCATTTGTGTCATCTGCAATTTTTATTCTTTGGAGATTATAGTTTTCTGTGATGTGGAGCCATGGAAGAATATTGTTCTTCCATGGATTTTTGTGTCAGAAAGACAAAATGCTACATGATTTTCCAATGTCATCCAGTTTAGTTATCCATCTGTAAAACCTATCCAATGGACTAAATAGGTTAGGTTAGTTCAGCTGAATGTCATTGTCTAGAAAAAAGTGATCGTTCTTTTGGTCTTTCCTGTGGGGAACAGAATAATCTCTTTTAAAAGATTATAAAACTTGCTGAAGAGGCTCTGTGGTATTCAGACACTTCATGAGATCAGCCAATGCCAAATACAAACAGGAACATCTGGAAGATATCAATGTCCATAGGTAATCCCCTTTCCTTTTAGAAACTGAGCAGAGCATTCTCTATGGCAATGGCAAACCACTTTGGCAAACATCTATCTCCCCATTTTATATTTGGCTTAACATAGATTATCAGAGGAACAATGGGTCTCTTTGGGTACAACTATCAAAACATCATCTTTGTTTTTAACATATGCATTGGGATTACTTTTGTTTAAAGATACCTTCTAAGGTTACATTTTGCTCTACTGAGTCAATTTTTTTATAGTTTCTTAAAAAGGGACACAGTATAATTTTGTATTTTCTACAGCATTGTAGTCATGTGTGATTATGAAGATACATGTTGCAAACTATTTGTAAAATTTTGCCTATTCTTTTTTATTTTTGTCAGAAACATCCTCAATAATTAGGTAGGTCATATTCAGTAAGATTTTATAGAGATGAGAAAATAGGCATATGGAATGGAATTTATGGCATCTTCTTGATGGCCTGGGGTTATAATATTGTCTGAGATTTTTTTGAATTAATAGTTATCTTTTCTTCTTGCAGATATCTTGAAAATAGCCTCTGTATCTTCGAAGTTGTGTCATCACTATCACAGCTTTCCTCTACATGTACACGGTCTGGTTCCTGTTTTCATTTCTTTAATGCTCTTTCCACTTCCACATACAGCAAATCTGAGGATCAAAGTATTATAGTCCAGATGTGGTTGTTCCATTGTCATCTGTTCCATTTTATATATGTTGTCCTTTTGCTTTCTTGTGTAAATGCTCTTGAGATTATTTTTATTAGCTGGTCTTATGCCAAGCTTTCTGCAGATCTACTTTTAATAATCTTTTACCAGTCTCCCCTGTAACATTTTGAAAATCAGTTTATATTCTAATCTGGAATTGTATTCAGTTGTCATAACTCTACTCTTGGCAGGCAGAAACATCTTTTTTTCTTGGCTGAAGTGGTCTCTAGACTCTTTTCTTTGATTGCATTGTTTTAATTTTTGTAGGTAATGGTGCTAATCAGGACTGACTTTTGCTTCACCTGTCTTCCACTTTTCATCAGCAAAAGCTCTTTAGAATTGATCAGATTGTTGTTCTAACTGTCCATTTATCAGTTTTTTCCTCCTAATTTAGAATTTGGATCTGCATTTGAATGTCAGTGGTATGATTGCACAGATATGTTATTTGGGAGTGAATTTCCTATCAATAACCAGTCATTTCCTATTAAAATATATAGTCCATTTAATTTCATGTGATAGTTCAGTGTTTGCCATATCCAAAACCTTCCAACAATTTTTTTAAATCCTTAACTTCCATCTTAGAATCAATACTATGTATTAGTTTCAAGGCAAAAGAGCAGTTAGGCAATGGAGGTTAAGTGACTTGCCCATAGTCACCCAGCTAAGAAGTGCCAGGTCAGATTTCCAACAATTTTTCTTAAATTGAGTATCTGTGATATGTAATTGTCTCCGAGTTCTTAGGCATTTTGTTTCATATCCCTGAACCATAGTTTTCAAAATAGTTTCCATCTTCTAACTCTTTGTACTGAAGTAATCAAAGATTAAGTTGTAAATTAACTTGGTTTTGAGTATGGTGTCATATTCTTTAGAAATTTCCCTTTACTATTCCTTTTCTGCAACAGAAGTTAATGTATGTGTTGCAGTGACTTTAAAGGAGATCTTTTTGCTTAAATGCATCTTGAGCACTACATGTGTTATATATAATACTATTTATTTTGTAGCAATCCAGGTATACATTAATTGTGATATTATTTTAAGAAGTATTCAAAAACTTAACTCTTATACTGCTAATGATTGATCCCTGCAATCTTGAGTCAAATTGAATGTTGACCTTGCCAAATCCCTAGCCCTTCCCTAAGGCCACACCCCAGAAGAGAGTCAGTTATCTCAGTCTCCTTACTTTTCCTTCAATGATCAATTAACATAGGTATCAAACATCAGTAGATGCCTTACGCCATATCCACCCTGGATCCTGATCTTAACTCTACCTATTGTTTCAGGTTTTGGTAGTTTGCATTTTATGATGATTACCTCATAATGTTAATGTATCAGGCCACTGGCCTCTCCCCTTTCCCCCATACTGTTGTAACCCCAATAAAAAGTGACAAGAAATCAGTTGGAAATAAGCTCTTGACCATCAGAGCTTACTCGCTGTCTGTCTACCCCAACCAAAACTTTCTGTGTCTGCGTGTCTTTATTCTCCCCTTATATTCTCTTTCCATTAATCCTTAACCCGTAACCCATTTTCACTCAGTCCTTGGTTCCCCTTTCTGAGTGTCCAACCCACTAGGAATCTTCGTGGAGTCGGTGGATGGCTTCATATTTTATTTAGAGTGTGTAATAAAACACAATTCCATCAACTCCTTTACTTACCTCTTCAAGAAGATTATATGCTATTGCTCCATCTAGTTGCCCCTTTCTTATGTCCACTAATATTACTTATATCAAGAAAGGTAATAATGATGTAGTTCCTTTCCTCCAGTTTAATGAGAACTCATTTATCATTGGTCAAGGATCTAGCATTTAGAGTACTAATAGTTAAATTGCTATTTGTGGATGGTTTAGAATGATGGAGGGGGCTTGGGAGAGTTCTTTTTAGCACCCAATTGCCCCCTTTTCTCCTACTCTATCATGATCACAAAAGCAGAAGGAAGTCAACCAAACCTGGAAGCCATTCTATATTTTTCTTTATTTCACAGAATTCATCACTTACAAGTATTGAGCTACTTTGTACTTAGCTATCTTGCCCTTAGACAATAGGCTGGGACCCTACCCAAGATTAATTACAAGTAAGCTGTAATGCCTCTGTGTGGGTATGTAGGTAACCCCAGCATATTCAAGATTATGCCAGTGGAACATAAGTTCTGACAAATGTAATATGGGAATAAGTTTTAGATGTTATATGGGAATAGGGCAATATGGTGATATGAGACTAAGGGTGGAGGTAATAAGGAAATTAAGCCAGAGGTAGGGTTATAATAGTGGATAAGGCAGGCAAGGGACTAAAGGGAGAGTGAATAGGGGATAAGTAGGGGATAAGGCACTGTGGATAGGGTTTTTTTTTTTTTTTTTTGGATCCCTAAGGCAGTAAAGTGGATAAGGAAGGCACAATGGTAAAGGTACTAGATTGAGATAGTAGGAGAGGTAAGAGAATGACTGAGTTTAGGGAATATAAACACAGAGGTATAAGTAGTTGTAAGCGATAAGATGAGATACTTTGGGCAAACAGCTACTGCCTGGGAAACACAGTCTGGGACACAGGTTTGAAGACAGAGACACTAAAGGGATCAGACTGAGCCCTTCAGATAGGGCACTTCTACATACAAGATTAGGGCCAGCTAAGAATGGCTTGAAACTGACTAGAGGGCTTCTAGTCAGTTTCTCAGGTTCACTAAGGAAGATTCAGAGGAAGTATTGTGCTCTCACTTCCTTCAAAATGGACACCTTCAATCCCTCAGGTCCCAGAGAGAATGTTATTTCCTTACTCCTTTCTCCCTCTCTTATCAATCAACTAATGAAGTACCCAAAGGCTTACGTGACAAAACAGGGTTTATTGAAGTTTAGGATTGATTGGAACGAATAGAGGATAATAAGGTAACTCTAACAGCCACCTAGAGAAAGCTTCAGGTGGGGGAGGGAGACAGGAGTGTGAGACTGAAATAGGAACCTGCCTAAATCAGCCCGGAGGTTTTGTAACCTATAGGATTAGGAAAGTTGGATACAATAATTAAAGAGATAATTTGTAACAAGGGTAAGCCCTATTTGACTATGGGAAACTAAACTATCAAGTTTGAAAACTAACACTCAGATCTATCCTCTTTTCAAAAACCCCAAGAAAATTTAGGAAGGGATAAAGGTGATTGGAAATAAGGGAGGTTAGGGAGATTTAAAGGAAATAGTTGAACTAACAAATATTAAGAGAAAAGCTGTAGAATATAGGTCAGGTTTTCAATCCAAAGATAGAGCTCAGATTGACCCTTCTCTCCACGAGTCTCCAAGGCCAACTGACACTCCTCAAGATTCTAAACCCTTCCTCAACTGTCAGAGACTCTGTAGCAAGGCTTTGCAGGGCTGACATGCACCCTATTTGCACTACACAAATTCTAATTCAGTTTGACAAACACTGACATTTATACTAGACATTAATTACGTGGGCATAGAAAAGTATATTCAAAGTACATACAGAATGAATACCAAATAATCAGGGTGTGGAATAGTAATAATTGGGGAAGATCAGAAAAGGCCTCAAGGAATTTAGGGATTTTATTAAAGAAGAGGTGATCCTGCCCTCTAAATACAGGGGACAGCCTGTGAAAAGGTACTGAGGTGGGAAATTAAGTGTCCATAGATCATTTTGGCTAGAACATAGACTATATTAAGGGGGTACTAATATACAATCACTATTGAAAGATGGATTGGATAAAAAGGCTTCTGATAAATCCAGTGACAAATCATGACTTATAGTTATGATAAAACATGTCTCTCTTCAAAAGAGAAGGTAGACTAGAGGAGCAGAATGAGGCCATTTTTAGATTTCTCCTATGTGTTAACTGTTTTTGCTTGATTATACTTAATTGTTATGAGAGAGGGTTGGGGTGGGGGGGCAGGATTAATGAAACATGGCAGGGATGTAAAAAAGGAATATCAGTGAAACACTTTAAAATAAGTAAGTCTGTTTGGTTCTATTATATAATAAGTAAGTCTGTTCAAAATCATTTATTATTATCCCCACAACCAATAATATAAATAAGTCAGGAAATTTTTGGCACAAAATTCCCCATCTTTTACTTTTAAATTTCTATATTAAATGCTTGATACAGACATAGTTTAAAATGGGGTCAGTTTTATGGCCCGTTGGGCAGTTTCAAATTACTTCTCCAGAATGGATGGATCATTTTGCAACTCCACCAACAGTGCATTAGTATTCCAATTTTCCCACATCCGACAGGCAGACTATTCCATGCTCCCTTAATTTGCTTGTGGTGTTACCCTTTATGTCTAAATCATTCTGTAATCTGCTTCTATTTTGTTTGTCCTATTCACACACCGTTATGATTACTGTGTATTTCCCTCATCTTACTTTTTTGTTTCCCTTCACTTTGTACCTTCTCAAAAGTGTTTTGCTTCCTCCCTGATCTGCCCTCTCCAATATCAGTCCCCTCTCTCCCATGCTTTATTATCCCCCTTCCCTTCTATTTACTTCCCTGTCAGGTAAGAGAGATTTCTGTACCCAACTGAGTATTGTTATAATGAAGGTATCTTTACTCCTATTCTAGTTGTTATAGGGTATATTAATCAGGGAAGCTGTGCTTTGGATTCTCTTGATAGCTGGTGCAAGGACACCCGATGTTATATAACAGCTGGATGTTATAATAACTGCCCCTTCTCGATAACAGCATCCAGGCAGGATCCCTGAAGGTCAGGTGCATGGGTAACCCTTTCAGGTCCTCCCACCTGGAGTTGGACTGATTATTAATATTGGGCTCTATTAGCCTTAGATAACGTTTTCATCTGACTGCGCTGCTCCCTCCCCAAGGATTGTGATGTTGTAATAACCACTTCGGGAAGGTACTTAATAAACTTTATCTAAAGATGTTAATAAGGGAAAGGAATAATCAGGAACAGATTGGGGATAGGAGATCCTATCACTAATGGCTATGATCACTAATCCCTCAGGACTGTAGGTGGTTTCGGTAATGCTGGAGCTCTTGTTCTTCACCTCCTCTGGCTCAGCTTGGTCATGGCCAAACCAGAGAAAGCAATCTGCTTGGTTGATACAGATATCGATGGTCCCTCTCAACTTCTTATTGCCAGTTGTTATGTCAGTCCTACAGCCATCAGAAAATACCTCCCTTACTTCCCTCTACTTCTTCTCCTTCCCTCTTCCCAGTTCCCTCCCGGGCCCAGATACCTAAATATCTAATGATGGTTCAGATGTATAAATATCTAGGGGGAATTCAGGGAGAATCAGAGGACCCATGGTCAGATCCACAGGTCAATCCTCCAAGATCAGATCAATGTCCAAGGCCAAGGGTTCCACACCAAGGGGACCCTGTCAGATGGTTGTCAGGGTATTTATAACCTCTGGCAACTACCTTTCCTCTTGTCCTAACAGCATCTGGGAACATTCAGATGTCTCAAAACTGTTTTCACCTGTCAATCAAGGTGAGACTCACAACTCCCAGAGTTTGAATATGACAGTATGTTATTCCTTTTTTGAGCCAATTCCATTAAGAGTAAGTTTCAAACATTGCCCGCCACGCCTTTCCCTCTCATCTATCCTGCAAAAGGTTTTTCATGCATCTTTTATATAATTTATACAGTTCTACCTCTCTTTCCTCCCTTCTCCCAGTGCATACCTCTTCCTTACCCCTTGATTTTATTTTTTTCTTGGATATCATCACGTTACACTCAGCTCACACCATGCCCTCTGTCTATGCATACTCCTTCTAACTGCCCTAATAATGATAAAGTTCTTAGGAGTTGCAAGTTACATCTTTCTCATGTAACAATGTAAACAGTTTAACCTTATTGATTCCATTATGATTTCTCTTTCATATTTACCTTTTAATGCTTTCCTTCAGTCTTGTATTTAATGTAAACATTTTTATTCAGCTCTGGCCATTTTATCAGGAATGCTTGAAAATCCTCTATTTCATTAAATATCTACTTTCTCCCTTGAAGAATTATACTCTTTTTCTTTGGGTAGATGATTCTTGGTTGTAATCCTAGCTCCTTTCTCCTCATAATATTATATCCTAAGCTCCTTTAATGTAGAAGCTATTAAATCTTGTTTTATCTTGTCTATGCTCCATAATACTCGAATTGTTTCTTTCCAGATTCTTGCAGTATTTTCTCCTGGATTAGGGAACTCTGGAAGTTGGTTACAATATACCTGGGAATTTTCATTTGGGGATCTCTTTCAGGCAGTGAGCAGTAGATTCTTTCTTTCTTTTTTACCCTCTCATTCTAGGATAGCAGAGTAGTTTTCCTTGATGATTTCTTGAAAGATGATATTTAGGCTCTTTTTAAAAAAGGTTTTTCACATAGTCCAAGAACTTTTTTTTTTTTGCAAAAATGAAACTCTTGCACATTTTGCCCCTAAATAACATTTTAAAATAACTTCAAAGCATATTTAAGTAATGATAACAAGGAAAGAAAGAAAATGACTGGATGATTGAAAAAAGACCTTTTTATAAGCTATTAATCAGAAATTTCTCAACTTTTTTTCATGTAATTTAAAATAATTAAATGCAATTTTGTTTTAAAGATATCAAATAATTTTGATAACTGCTCAGAAAAGGTTGTAAGCTAATGTATAGACTCTGACCAGCTTAATATACTTCTCTAGTATATATTAAAATACCTAAAACTTTACAATTATCATTTTGTGGAAAAATATATGGTACTCAAAATCAGTTAGTAGTTTTGTGGCAACTTCTCCGTTACCACTAGTTGAAAAGCAAAACAAGCCACTCATACCTTATGTAGATTGAAATTTTAATTTTAGAGTGAGTGATATGATTTTCTGTGGCTCTCATTCTCAGAACAATATACCTAATTAAAGGCAGATGTTTAAAATTATATGTTTTATTTATTTTTATTTATTTTGAATATGATTTCTTTTATGATTTTCTTCTGCTGGTTTTTATTAGTAAGATAAGGACCAATAATTTTGTGATTTTATTTTATATCTTCTTACCTGACTGGTTTTTTAATTGTATACACACATAGCCTCCACAAACACAATGCTATAGAATTCTCTGATAGATCCAAGAATTCTTAAATTGTTTCCTTTTGTTCCATTTTCCAGGTCAGTTATTTTTCCATGAGATACTTCACATTTTCTTCTATTTTTTTCTTCTTTTGATTTTGTTTGAGTTTCTTGATTATTATGGACACGTTAGCTTCAATTTGTCCACTCTAATTTTTAAGGAATGATTTTCTTTAGCAAGCTTTTGTATCTCTTTTTCTACTTGGCCAACTGTGCTTTTTAAGAAACTATTCTCAGTATTTGTTTCTTTTATCAAGTTACTGATTCTCTTTTTTACGGTTTTCTTGTGTCACTCTAATTCCTTTTCTCAATTTTTTCCTCTATGTTATTTGATTTTAAATATCCTTTTTCAGCTATTCTAGGAATTATTTTTTTGTGGGGAAGTCTGAGAGCAATTTACACGTTTTCTTTGAGACTTTGCATGTAGCTGTTTGGACATTATTGTCTTCTGAGTTTTGATCTTGTCACCATAGTAACTTTTAATGGTCAGATTCCTTGTTTTTTGTTGTTTGCTCATTTCCCCAGCTTGTTTCTTGATTTTTAATTTTATGTTAAAATTGGGCTCTGTACCTGTGGGGAAAGGGCACTGTTGCAAGCTTCAGATCTTTCATGTTGCTGTGGTAAACCCTTTACTTTTGTCTTAGAACTGATACTAAGTATAGGTTCCCAGGCAGAAGAGCAGTAAGGACTAGGCAATTGGGACTAAGTGATTTACTCAGGATCATACAGCTAGGAAGTGTGAGGCCATATTTGAACCTAGGATCTCCTATCTCCAGGCCTGGCTCTTTGTCTACTGAGTCCCTTAGCTGCCTCTATATTGCACTATTGTCAGAGATTGCTGAAATGTTAAGGATTTTGCTGAATTACTTTCTTTCTTTTTTCATTTTTATTCTTTATTACAAGGAATGGCTTTAGTAAAGAAGTGAGGAACAATATCATTGAAAATTAAGGTTATGTGAAAACAAGATATCAATAAACATTAAAAATAATTTTATTATTATAAATATTATGACGGTCTGAATGAATAAAACAAGTAATTTTGCCTCTGAAGAAGTGGAGAGGAGATTTTGGAGCAGAGTTTTCCTGTTTGGATCTCTTAAGTTAGGTAGGTAATGGGAATCCACAAAGTATAATAGAGAGCAGCTTTCTTCTCTCAAACTACCCAGATTTACTCTTGACTGTATTTCTTCCCTTTCTTCTTTATCCCTCACATGCTAAGTAAAGATAGGGTACTAAAGGAGATTGTTAAGAGCTAATGCAGAGGTTAGAATCTGGGTTATAACTTGTGAGTTTTGCATCTTTCATTATAAACATGAGGAAACTGAAGCCTATAGTACATACCTTTAGAAGTTACCTTGCTGCATTTCACTTTTGAGGATAGGCTTCTTCCAAAGGTCCAGTATTATGTCTAGCCCATAATAGGTGTTTAATAAATGTTTGGCACTTCCTTCCTTCTCTTATCTTCCAAATAAAATTTGATCAAAATTAGGTGACCAATTGGAGCCAAGATGGCAGCTTATTAGCAGCAAAACCCAAAACTGCTCTATCTTTCCAAATCAAAATTAGATGATTCCTCTTAATGAAAGAATATTCTGTTTTTTTCCCTGCACTGGAAAAAAATTTCCAAGGCATGTTGTAGTCATATATATAGGGAAAAGGTTCTTAGTGGCATAGTTGGACAAAAAGCAGACCCATTAAATGAGCGCCATTAAAAATTTCCCATTCCCCTGCAAGACTTTGCATTAAATCCCTAGTTTCCCTGGGATTACCATTTGGTTGCTCCTAATTTGAGTTGATAAGCCATCTTGGAAAGTGTGGAAACTCTGTGGGAACTTGCTGGGTGAAAGTGTATGGCCCACCCAAGAAAATTCTCAAGGGAAACAAAATAACTCATATGTTAATGAGCAGACACAGCTTTGACCATCTTTAGAAAAGCAGAAATTATTTGGTACCTTGCTTCTTAGGTAAAAGCACTGTCAAATCCCAGAAAGA
This sequence comes from Gracilinanus agilis, assembly GCF_016433145.1. Lineage (NCBI taxonomy): Eukaryota > Metazoa > Chordata > Mammalia > Didelphimorphia > Didelphidae > Gracilinanus > Gracilinanus agilis. Next base: position 248,229,433 of record NC_058133.1, on the reverse strand, counting down.
ATTCACACAGATGCTTGCCAGATAAGGGCAATGATTTATGTATACACTCTAGGACAAAACAAGATCAAAACCAGTTAGCTCAAATAATACACCAAATGAGCAATTCTCATGATTCATTGAGACACTTTTAAATAACATCATACATAGATTTTATTGTTAAAGTAAAAATGTAAAACTGTTTTTTCCTAATACCAAAATAGTTTTTTAAAAAGTAGGCTCAAGTGATTTAATAAGTTTTTTATATATTAAACATTCTTTAATATCATTGTTCCAACCTCTCCCAGTCTCATTTCAGTATTGCTTTGTATCCCAGCATAATATTAAAAAAGCAAGAAATGTTTCTTGATATATATACTTGTTTAAAAGATTTACAAAAAAAAAAAGGAGGAAAATTGAGAGTAGCAAAATTATATTCCTAAACATTTGGGATTACTGTACAAGTTACTGGTATAAGAGAAAAAAAATTACATTAGTATCTGCTGGCCTATACAGCCCCCTTGTGGTGAGAGGAAAAGAAGGCACCCGTCAGAACACCTTAAAATGAAGAATTTTAATTTTGGTAGGTCAAAGAGTTTGAGAAATGCGCTTTCCTAATCCTCATTGTCATATTATTCCCTTTTAAAATCCTTATCTTTTGTCCTAGTAACAACTCCAATACTAAGGGGCAAGGGCTAGGCAGCCAGGGTTAAGTGACTTGCCCAGGGTCACAGAGCTAGAAAGTATCTGTAGGCAGATTTGAACCCAGGTCTTTTTTTTTTTTTTTACCTCTAAACCTCATGCTAGATATTCTGTGGTATTCTTTGTTGAAGGCCCAGTTCAAATCAACTTGATTTGATTATAGTGATACGAAATAATTTACTTCCCTAAACACTTCACATTATACAAAAGACCTATAACATTACAACATTTGTCACAAACTGGATTCAGGGACTATTTTTTTCTGACCTAAGGCAATAGTGTGGTATTTCACTCTTTGAAAGGTGCCATTGGAAGTCTGTCCTTTAGGCACATGCCTATGCAATGGATGAGAGATGCTAGCTCTTTGGAACCAGCTGACTTGTTTGTGGAGCCTGAAGGAGCTATGGACTTGGCTGACACCCTTTTCTAAGAGGCTCATCTCATCCTTCGACAGACTTTCTTTATGTCTGCAGGGCAACATCTTATTCCCCTGTTCTTTATCTGTATTACTCCATTTGCTACTTGATGGGGAGGTGAAAGAAGAATTGATAAAAATCTCTGAATTATTATCCTTCTTCTTGGGCTCTTTCTTCAAAACAACAGATCTGAGAAAGGTAAACTTGCCTTGTTGGAGGTGTTCTGACTCAAGATTTCTTTCCTGTGTTTTAGTCCAAAACTTGGCTGAGTGTCTTTCATTATCATCTCTATTCACTCCAGAGAAATTTCTGACATTACTCATATGGTTGTTTCCATTACAGTTTGGTTTGTTTCCATTGCTCTTTGCCCAGGTTGGCTCTTCAGTCCCAGCTGATTTTGCCACAGTCAGAGGAACATCAAGTTTTTGGGGAAGCCTCATCTCTTGACTTGGGCTTTCTTTCAGTTTCTTGGTTCTTTTTAGAGTATCAGTATTGCTAGTAGGTAGGCACTGTTTTTTAAGATTACTAGAAGGGCTCATCATAGTACCCTGCACCTTCCTATCTGTCCCCTTGCTATCCCATTCATCATTTGTGGAAGCTCTTAAATTTGATTGCATTGATGCTGAAACATCTGTCCCCTTAGCAGCATCGGTCACCATCACTGGAATGATTGAGCGATTAGTGCACTTGGGTCTTCGTCCAGACTCTAAATATTCCACCAACTCAGCCGACTCATGCTTCCTTCTACCTTTGACTCCCAAAGACCACCTGAGGGGCATGGTCTTAAAAGCCCCATGTTGGTTTCTTTTAGAAGTAGCAGGCTCCTTCATACTGCAGCTTCTGCCTCGATTATTTCGCACAAAAAGCTTTGACTCAGACTCCCCTGAAAACAGAGATTCAGGGTTGTTAGTACCCAAACCACATTCCAGAATCATTAAGAGTAATCATTTAGTCATCTATTTCTTTTCAACTTCCCTCAGTATTTAGTACAATGCTTTGCTGTTGGTAATTATTGTTGAATGACAACTACTAGAATGCAATGCATACATTGAAATCCTTCAGCAAGTCACAAGGCAGGTCAGTACTAGGGAACTTTTTGACATTCTCTGGCACCTGCCAGCCTTGATTTAGCCTATCTTCACTCAGAGAAATCTACCTCCTACTTTTCTTTACATTTCCCCTTACATTTCTAAACTGTTTTCTTTATCTTGAATTCTCACAAATACTGTGGAAGGTCTCAAGTCACTTAACCTGTCTGCCTCAGTTTCTTCATCTATGAAATGGGTCTGATAATAATAGCTCCAACCTCCCAGGGTTGTTGTAAGGATATAATGAGATCACAACTGCAAAGTACCTGGCACATAAATGTTAGTTATTACTGTTGTTATTAGTTTGGTATATTAAGCAAATAAATTTGGTCTATTAATATAATGGGATATTATGAAGCAAATAAAATAAACAAATAAGGTAAATATAAAGCAATGTAGAAATATACTCCAAAACGAAGAATTAAGAAGTAGGATCAGAAGAATAGAATTCATGCTAACTATGACTACATAAGAGGAAAAATGAACAAGTAAAAATGAACAAAATCTTGATGAAGAACTAAAGAAAGTGACTAAAATATAATCCCATTTTAGGCATTTGAAATTAGTTTAAGTGTAAATAGATGATAAGTGTAAATATTTCATATTTAAATTCTAATACTGATCAGTTGACAGAAGGCATGTGAACAACATATTATGCAGACTGGGATGATGGGGCTCCCTGGGAGGAAAAACCCAAATTTTATGGCAAATATTTATAATAGATGATCTTTATAAAACTTTGTTATGTCTCACAAGAGGGCAAATCTAAAAGCCATAGGTAGCTAATTTTTATATGATGCTAGTTCTTTTAAATTAAGTAAGTCAGTGGATAGAGTATCAGGCCCAGAGACAAGAGGTCTTTGGTTCAAATCTGACCTCAGAATCTAGCTGTGTGATTCTGAACAAGTCACTTAACCCACCTTGAATAGCCTTCTGCACTGGAACGAATACATAGTATTGAGTCCAAGATGGAAGGTAAGAGGTTTTTTTTTGTTTGTTTGTTTTTTAAAGCCCAGTTTCAGGAGCTTCCCATGTTGCTTCATGATCATCTAGATTTAGCTGAGCTGCTGTACTACTGCACCAAGGCACCAATGTTATCCTCTTGGTACTATAATCTTGGATCATTTACTTATATTAAAACTTATGTTCATTTGATTCCCCCTTCCCCTTGTTCCCAAAGCTATTCATTATATTTTTCTGTGTCTTACTTTGAGAGGGCAACAAACCAGCAACTGGTTAATATAATTTGAGTCTTCATTTTAAAAATCATGATGTCATTAGTAAAAAATGAACTTTTATGAGAATAATTTGATGTTAAAAACCTTAATCTTCAAAACGAAAAGAGCACACTGTTAATCCCACCCAATGAACAAATATTTTCAAACAAAAACTGACCTAAGTTATTGCATCTAACACTCAATATTTAGAACATTGATTCTAATCAGCATATAATATGGAATATGTCTTTTACCACCCATTCTGTTCCTCTGTGATCTATCACAGAAACTATTGGAGAATGGTGTATAGTTGCATTCACTGTATTTGTTGTAGATTTAAAAAGCACAAGAAAAATATTTTAATATGTAAATGTTTCCAGAGAAACAATATCTGGTTGAATAAGCAATTGTAAAATTTCCTTGTGACTATATAAGCTCCAATCTAATCAGTAAGTCTAATTATAAAGTATATTAGAAATTTGTTATCAAAACTTTTGGTTATAATAAAAAAAATGAAAACTAACTGAAATCTAGAAAAGGGAAGTAACTTTGCCCAAAATTATATATCAAGGCAGTGGTAGCCACTTTTAATAGTAACAGCATTCTGTAAACATACAGGTATCCCTTCCACATCTCAGGGGTGTGGTATACCCGCAATATGGAAAAATCAGCATAAAACTTTTTGGCCCTCTCTTTATACCCGAGAAGAAGTCTGAAGTTTTTCTTTTTCCTTTATGGGGTGTTCACAATACTTTATGTGCATTTACAAGTTCCTAAATTAAGAGATATTATTACATGTCTAGCCTTTGTGTGTTATCTACTGGCTTTCATGTTCTTTTCACAAACTTTCACTTTAAAAAAGAAATTGCGTATATTTATGGTAATAAAAGAGAAAATATGTTGATATTATATAATGCTATACATATATTTTATGCATTTCTGAATTTCTAAGCTTTTTCTATGTCATCTCTTGGCCTTCATATGTTATCTGTGGCTTCCACAGAACTCCCCCAAAACTCCCATTTAATTTCATATGCCAACCTGTGATAAACCAAAACCACAATGGGGAAAGTTAAAATGTGGAAGGGATATCTGTACATAAACACATATCATTATATACAAAAATATGTAAAATATATCATGTCTGTAAAGTACTTTGTCCGTCTCAAATTTCTTCCATATTCACATTTCATATGGAATACAATAGCTTGGTGGCCCTAGTATGATGAAGATTGGTCTAAGTGTTCAATAAATAATGTTGTTTATTGCTACGAAATTATAATGTCTCTTAATGACAAACTTATCCAAAGCCTGGAGCTGCATTTAGACTCCAAGAAGATTTTTCATTTTAAGTAAGAAAAATTAGGGTGAATTAGGAAGGAACATTTTAAATAAAATATAAGATTAGAGTTGGAATAAGATTCCAACAGTTAAAGGATTGATGATAAAAGTGCAATTTAGAGCACAAAAGGCTTTTTTTTTTTTAAACTTACTCTAGTCTTTCCTAAAGTTGTTTAGGTTCAGATGCATTACTAGTTGCATTTTGATAAAATATCAAGAAGAAAATTCAGTTCAGTTTGAATAGAGAACCCATTCTAAATCTCAGAAAAACACTTGTAATAAGCCCTACAATCAAGATGACTAAATTACAGATTTTAGAATTGTCTTTCTTCAAGGAAAGAAGTGAATTATTTATTTAGTGTCCACAACTTGTCAGGCACTGTGCTATTATGTTAGCATTTTGTAGTTGAAGACTTAAGGCTCAGCACTCTATAAATGTACAACTTAGGGTAATATTTGGAAGAAAAAAATCCCTTTCTTTTAAAACATGAATTTTGTAATCCTAAAATTAGGAAGTAATAGCAACATCATTAAGTATAAGAAAAGTCATTTATACACTTCATACATAAAGACACAACACCAGTGATTTTAACAACAAACAAAATGGACCTTTTTCCTCTTTGGTAGAGGCTTTGGGGAAGACGGGAGAATCAGGTATCTTCGAAATGGAGTCAAAGTTTGCAGAACTCCAAGACACAAGGCTTTTTCTTTGGCTGCTATTATTACTCCTAAGCCTCATAAGCCAGTGATCAGACATGGAAGAGCTCATGGAACCTATAAAGAAAACACAGATATGGCAAGTAAGACCTTAGCACCTTGAGCAAAAATCTATGAAATCTGAGAGGGGTATATCAAGGCAGAAAATGAAATACCAGGGGAAGGAATAAAGTGAACTATCATTTTTCTTGGAAACATTTATTTGGGTTAGTAGCCAGTATGGTATGTATTAAATTCCTGTCTTTTATATATTTTGCCCATGCTTCAATGGATAATTCACTTAATCTCTTTCTTAAAAAAAAAAACAAAAACAACTTTGTATAGTCTAAGTTCCAAATTCGCTCCTTCCTTCCAGGCCCTCCCCAGACCATTGAGAAAGGAAATAATACAGTAACCATTATATATGTGAAATCAGACAAAACAGATTTCCATGTTAGTCAAATTTTTCACACCAGGAGTCTCACATACTAATGAAATGATAGATTCAGATCTCAGTCTCCCCAATCTACCTACCCCAAACACTGTATGAACATGTATTATCTAGGATCTGCAATATGAAGTTGGCAGCATTTTGATATTTTGATGAATTAAATTAAATTAAATTAATTGGGTCTTTTCTCTCTTAGTAAATAATTCTTCCAACAAAATGTCCACATCCGAAAAATCTGGGTCAATCAATTTCACAGCCCATTTGAATTCTCTGATTGCACAGTGAAGCTCATCAAAATACTTAGGCGTGAGGTGAAACAAAGGCAAAGACAAGCAGCACTCGTCCTTCAGGAGTTTACATCCTATGGAGGAAAAGCCCTTGTAGGAAGGAAAGCAAATCTAAAATATGCATAAAAGGTCTTTTGGGTTAAGATGGCGGCAGAGTAAGGAGCAGCTGCTCGATCTCTCCTGACCGAACCACACAGAACCCCTCAAGGGGAAATAAAAACGAGTCCAGAGGAACGAAGGAACCCCACAACAGGGCGCAGCATTGAAGGTACGCAGAGTCAGGGCATTTCCACACTTTAAAGGGGTGAAACAGTTCACACTAAAACAGGAGAGGAAGAAGCCCCTCCCCCACCCCCCACACCGCACAAGCCGGTAAACAGGACTGGGGCAACCAGATAATCACTGGCAGCCCCTGAGCCCGTACCTGTGCGCTGCAAGACGAGGGACCCCAGGTGGCTGGGACTCTCCCTGAGGGCCCACATGGGTGAAGGCACCGCCTCTGGCCGGGACAAAGGCCCCTAAAACACGGCCTTTCCCAAGCACTGAAGGCATCACCTCAGGTGAGAATAAAGATCTCCAGCCCACAGACTTTCACTACCTTCTGCGGGGGTGAAGGCAGGGCCCTAAGAGCAGCAGCGCAGGCAAAGGCAGTGCCCTAGGCTTGAATAACGATATCCAGCCCAGGCTTGGACCTCCAGTGAGGACCCAGTGCAGACCTGAGCGTGGCTGTGGAAGCAGCCCCAAAGACTGCTGAAGGAACCTCGGGCAGAGGGGCAGACCGGGAACTACCAGGAGGCCTGACCCCGAGGACAAGGAGACCGGAGCCCCCCCCCCCCCCCCCCCAAGCTTGCAAGGCCCAGGCAGACCCGGAGTGCAAAGACAAAGGGGAAAAGGGGCGGGGCTAACAATGGCCAGCAATAAGGAAATCCAGAAGAAAAAGACCATCAAGAGACACTCTGGAACACTGGACAACTTCTACACAGAGAAAATCCAGACAACAGAGGAGGGAAAACAAAAATCCAAACCTCCCCCAAAAAATGAAAGCTGGCCACAAGTTATGGAAGAGTTTAAAAATGAAATGCTAAGGAAGATGGAAGAAATCTGGCAAGAAAATAACAGTTTAAAAGGCAGAATTTCGCAATTGGAAAGTGAGACAAGACAACTGAAGACCAAAAATGACCAGATTGAAAAGGAAAACCAGTCCTTAAAGGCTAGAATCGAACATTTAGAAACCAATGATCTCTCAAGACAACAAGAACAAATAAAACAAAGTCAAAAGACTGATAAAATAGAAGGAAACATGAAATATCTCAAGGAGAGAGTGACAGACCAAGAAAAACCGGTCTAGAAGAGATAACTTGAGAATCATTGGTATTCCAGAAAAGGCAGAAATTAATAAAAACATGGACTCCATACTCAAAGAAATTATTCAGCAAAATTGCCCTGAAGTTCTACAACAAGAGGGCAATATAGACATTGAAAGGATCCATAGAACACCCTCTAAACTGGACCCAGAAAAGTCAACACCCAGAAATATAATAGCGAAATTGAAGAGCTTTCGAGTCAAAGAAAAAATCTTACAAGAAGCCAGAAAGAGACAATTCAAATATCAAGGAGCACCAATAAGGATCACACAGGATCTGGCAGCCTCAACACTAAAAGAACGCAAGGCTTGGAATACAATATTCAGAAAGGCAAGAGAGCTGGGCCTGCAACCACGGATCAACTACCCAGCGAAACTAACCATATACTTTCAGGGGAAAGTATGGGCATTCAACAAAATTGAAGAATTCCAAGTTTTTGCACAAAAGAGACCGGGACTAATTGGAAAGTTTGACACTCAAACACAGATATCAAGAGAAAGATGATGAAAAGGTAAATAAGAAACAGAGGGAAAAGAAAGAAAAAAAAAAAATACTTAGGCGTTCATTTTTTTATCAATTCAAGATCTCCTGCTGTGAATGGCTTGTGAACTCTCACATGGACAATCACTGTGTCTGGTTGTAAATAAATCACATCCCTTAATGGAAATAGAGAGGCAACAGCATTGCCTGGTTCCTCATTCTCTTGCTTTACTGTTGCTGTTGTCTGGGTCTCACTATTAGTTTGCTTTCTTAAGTTACTTTGCTTTGCCTCAGTTTCCCCTTTTTGCTGTCTAAAACTAGTTTGTATTTGTTCTACAGTGTCTTTTAGGGTCAGGACAAGAGCCTTCAGTTCATTTTCCTTTTGGGTTAGACCTCCATTTGCCATTAACTTTTTTTTTTAACATTTATTAATATTCATTTTTAACATGGTTACATGATTCATGCTCCTCCTATCCCCTTCAACCCCCCCTCCTTCACCCCCCCCCACCCATGGCCGATGCGCATTTCCACTGGTTTTGTCATGTGTCCTTGATCAAGACCAATTTCCAAATTGTTGGTAGTTGCATTGGTGTGGTAGTTTCGAGTCCACACCCTCAATCATGTCCACCCCGACCCATGCGTTCAAGCAGTTGTTTTTCTTATATGTTTCCTCTCCTGCAGTCCTTCCTCTGAATGTGGGTAGCATCTTTACCATAAATCCCTCAGAATTGTCCTGGGTCATTGTATTGCTGCTGGTACAGAGGTCTATTACATTCAATTTTACTACAATATATCAGTCTCTGTGTATAGAGTTCTTCTGGCTCTGCTCCTTTCGCTCTGCATCAGTTCCCGGAGGTCTCTCCAGTTCGCCTGGAACTTCTCCAGTTTATTATTCCTTTTAGCACAATAGTATTCCATCACCCGCATATACCACAGTTTGTTCAGCCATTCCCCAATTGAAGGATATACCCTCCTTTTCCAATTTGTTGCCACCACAAAAAGCGCAGCTATAAATATTTTCGTACAAGTCTGTTTATCTATGATCTCTTTAGGGTACAGACCCAACAATGGTATGGCTGGATCAAAGGACAGGCATTCTTTTATAGCCCTTTGAGCATGATTCCAAATTGCCAGCCAGAATGGCTGGATCAGTTCACAACTCCACCAGCAATGCATTAATGTCCCAATTTTGCCACATCCCCTCCAACATTCATTACTCTCCCCTTCTTTCATTTTAGCCAATCTGCTAGGTGTGAGGTGATACCTCAGAGTTGTTTTGATTTGCATTTCTCTAATTATTAGAGATTTGGAACACTTTCTCATGTGCTTATTGATACTTTTGATTTCTTTACCTGAAAATTGCCTATTCATGTCTCTTGCCCATTTATCAATTGGGGAATGGCTTGATTTTTTATACAATTGTTTTAACTCCTTGTATATTTGAGTGATTAGACCCCTGTCAGAGTTTTTCATTATAAAGATTTTTTCCCAATTTGTTGTTTCCCTTCTGATTTTGACTACATTGTTTTTGTTTGTACAGAAACTTTTTAGTTTAATATAATCAAAACCATTTAATTTACATTTTGTAATTTTCTCTAACTCTTGCTTGGTTTTAAAGTCTTTCCTTTCCCAGAGATCTGACAAGTATACTATTCTGTGTTCACTTAACATGTTTATAGTTTCCCTCTTTATATTCAAGTCGTTCACCCATTCTGAATTTATCTTGGTGTAGGGTGTGAGATGTTGATCTAGACCTAATCTCTCCCATATTGTTTTCCAAATTTCCCAGCAGTTTTTGTCAAATAGTGGATTCATGTCCCAAAAGTTGGGCTCTTTGGGTTTATCATACACTGTCTTGCTGATGTCATTTA
>NC_058133.1:248198901-248214544 GCF_016433145.1 Gracilinanus agilis | reverse complement strand
GTCTCTTCTAGACCGGTTTTCTTGGTCTGTCACTCTCTCATTGAGATATTTCATGTTTCCTTCTATTTTTTCAGTCTTTTGGCTTTGTTTTATTTGTTCTTGTTGTCTTGAGAGATCATTAGTTTCTACTTGCTCAATTCTAGCCTTTAGGGATTGATTTTCGGCTATAATCTTTTGGTTTTCGGCCATAATCTTCTGGTTTTCGGCCATAATCTTCTGGTATTCCTTTTCAATCTGGTCATTTCTGGTGTTCAATTTCTGAGCCTCACTTTCCAATTGCATGATTCTACCTTTTAAACAGTTATTTTCTTGCCAGATCTCTTCCATTTTCCTCAAAATCTCAGTTTTGAACTCTTCCATAGCTTGTGAGGAGTTTTCCTTATTTGAGGAGGGTCCGGATGCTTGTTTGTTCTCCTCCTCTGTTTGCTCGGTTGTCTGGATTTTCTCTGTGTAAAAGCTGTCGAGTGTTAAAGACTTCTTTTTCTTGTTGTTATTCTTTCTCTTCTGAGTTTATTGAGGTTGGGTAGCCATCATTATCCCAGCAGCTTCTCAGGTTTATCCTCGCGCTCAGTGTCTGTCCGCGATCTATTGGCTCCTGAGGGCCGAGTTCTGGTTTTTTCCAAGGTCAAGCCCCCTGGTGGGCCCCCTTGCTTGATCCTCTGCCAGAGGTTTCTTTACAAGTCTCAGGGCGCTGCTTCCACAGTCGTATACCCGTCCACACTGGTTCCCCACTTAGGCTTTAGTTCCTGGCTGTGTCTGCCTCCACCCACGCCTCCGCAGTGCCTGCGTTCTGCTCAGCCTGCGCTGTGCACCCTGTGTCCTGCTCCCATGCTCAGATTTAGCCTGTGTTTTTTGGCTTATTGGGGTCCTAAATCTTGCTGCTCTCAGGAACAGGCCCCGGAGCTGCCAATGACTCGATGGGTGCCCCAAACTTGCTCTATTTCTTTTTAGCTGGCTTCGGAGCTACAGGTGTTGTGTGTGGAGGGGTTGGGGGTGGGGTGGTTACTCAGCCCGCGATTTCCTGAGGGCTGTTTTACCCTTTTATAGCCTGGAAATGCCTCTATTCCATGTACCTTCCACGCTGTGCCCTGTTGTGGGGTTCCTCCGTTCGTCTGTTTTTACATTTTGAATTCCAAATTCTATCTCATCTTCATTTCCTGCTTCCCACCCCTCCCTGAAATGTTAAGCAGTCTGATATAGAGAATGTGCCCATTTTCAGAGGTATTTCAACCAGAAACAGGTGGTAGCATATCACAAATGACTGTTGTTCTTTTTTTCTTATTGTATTTCTCAAGTTAGAACAAAAAAAAATTTTTGTGTATGTGTACTGGCCCTTTAAATTTTCCAAGACTCACAGATACCCAGCTGTTTGATTGACAGGTCCTATTGCTAGGCAGATTTTACTATTGGAAAAAAAAATTTTTCAAAATGGCTACCACATATTGTCTTTTCAGGCTTTTGTAGGCCAACTGCCACCAGATCCAGAAAAAGGTTGTTTTCAGTAGAAAATCTCACATTCTTTCCATTTCTGGCTCACCAACTGAAATAATTAGTTGATAGTTGAACTAATTAGAGAATGGAGCTGAAGTAGTTGTTTGGTAAGTTGAGACCAGTGATGACCACAGTGGATTGTAGTCAGGATGTAGGCCCAATAGGTAAGCCTAACCTATCGGTGATGGTATAATGCAATCTGAGTGATAAAAGTTGTTATAAAACAGTATTAGATTTATTATAATACTCAAACTCATAGGACAGGATAGTGGACCAGGGTAACGGGAGTCCCTAAATCTAATAATCTAGTTTCTCCACCCAAAGTTCCACTATGAGCCCTCACAGACTTTCTTCATGGAAGTTGAGGCTACTCTCTATATTCTCTCTGTCTACCTAAAGCAATCTAGCTACCTATTCCTGACTGGCTGGTCCACTAATAAATCGAGATAGCATACAGTTTATCAGGTAAAGATGGCTAGATGTCCTGAGGAATTTCACCCTTGAGGCCAGAGGCCTGAGCCAAGGTGGTCTGGCTCTTCTTTATGGTAGAGTTGCTGGGTCTTTGCAGCTCACACACACACAGATTTCAGGATGGTACAGCAATGCCACAGCTCCAGTATCACAGAAGTATTAGGATCACAGGAACCTCCAAGGTTTAGGCAGGAAAGTCAGTTACCTCCTTCTGGCTTCTACAAGATGGCCACAGGAAGTCAATCTCTGCTCTCCTTGGTGTCCAGTAATCAATGGACCCCAATGGTTTCCGTGTGTTGCCTTTTAAGCAGTCCTCCCATTCCATAATAGGGTCCACAAAGCTCTGTGCGTGTGCCAGCCCCTGCTTTGCAAAGTCTTTCCACCAGACCTTTGCAAAAGCTCCTATCTGTCTCTTTCCTAGGATTTGCAATATGAAGTTGGCAGCATTTTGATTAATATTTTCAGAATAAAATATGTTCCTAAATTTATCCTCATATGCTGATGAGAAGTGAAAACTTCTACATGCATCTCTCACTAATTCAGGACTGCTAAATCCCTAATTTTCTGAAATTCACAGGAATCAAAGAATCTCAGAAGCTATTTACTCCATCTTGTACCTAAATATGAATTCTCTCTACAACTTTTCCAACAAGTGGCCAGCATTTACTTGAAGACCTGTAGTAAAGAGCAGCCCATCAGCTCCCAAGTGGATTGTTTCTGAAATGTTCTAATTAATAGGAAGTTTTTCCTTACATCAAGCCTAAATTTGCCTGTTTGCAACTTGCATTTCACCAGAGACATACAAGACAGCATTGAACAATTAATCACTACCCTTCAGGTCTGCCCTTGCAGACAGTTTTGTATTCCTCTAAACTTTACTAGTAACTGGCACATGTCTTTATCTTGTCCAGTATTAAATGTTTTTCAAAAAAAGTATTCAAAAAATATTCTCCTGATCAATTTATAAGCCTGTCTAAAAGGGAAATGAGGTTGAGGGTAGCTAGGTAGCTCAGGGAGCCAGGCCGTGGATGGGAAATCCTGGGTTCAAATGTGGCCTCAGATACTTCCTATCTGTGTGACCTAGAGTAACCCCCGCTGGCTAGCCCTTACCAGTCTTCTGTGTTGGAAATGTAACAAAGGAATAAATGGGGCTAATAAGGCTTATATTAGAGGCAGGGTAGCACCAACTGAGTCTTCTAGGCAGGGAGACTATAACTTCAGTATAGGTTGGTTTGGGTCAGCCAGGGTTGTATGAGCTTGAGCTGAAATGTTTCAGTCAGTCTCCCTGTTGTCTCTAAGCTCCTTGAGGTAAGGAGTGAGATGCCCCTCCCCTCCTGATGGAAACTGAAAGCCAATAGGAAGTGAACTTGGTTCACTTCCTGAGCAAGATGAATGCCTGGTTTAGCCCTCAGGAAACAAGGGAAAGCTATCCTTCCCTCTTCAGCCTTGGCCCTAGTTGATGGTATAAATGAATCAACAGAAGCTCTTTGAATAAAGGCCAAGGGGTTTATTAAATGCAAGGGTAAACTAATGGAAGAGGGTTAAGGTCTGGGAGACTGTTGCTAAGGGTGAAGGCCAGTCCTGGCAAAGGGTCTCAGAAGGTAGGGTCAGGCTGAGGGAACCAGCCCCTCAGCCAGGGATAAATTTCACTGCCCTGATGTAGAATGGCCTAGCAGATTAACAAATGAGGGTAATGGCTTGGTTTAGAGGTGTCCCTGCCTGCCTAAGTAAGCTAATTTCCCACGTTCTCCTCCCACCAAATTCCCTCCTCCCAGGACCCAAGGGGGAGATGCAGGGGATAGCAGGATGTCTGGGTCAGGTCAAGGAAATCAGCCCCACAGTTGGTTCTCCAGGAATATTTATAGTCCCAGCTCCAATGGTTTTTGGTTGTAAGACCAGGGCCAGGCTGGGTCAACATTCCATTTCCCTAACTTCCCGGATTGCTTCAGGTGATTTTGCAAGTGCAAGAGATTCTTGCAATAATCCTGCATTACAGAACCAATACATAGTATTGATTCTAAGTTGGAAGGTAAGGGCTTTAAAAAAAAAAAGAAAAGAAATGAGGTTCGTTTGCAAAGAATTTTTCTTGATGACATCATAAAGGCAGTTTGTAATTATCATTTCCTTTTCTAGATATTCAGAGAATCATTAAGTGTCATGGCCCTAGAACTAGAAGGGATTGTAAAGGAAATCTAGTTCAGTTTTTTCATTTTACAAATGATAAAATTAAGAATCTGTAAGGTTAAGTAATTTGCTTATAGGTAGTAAACCACAGTGCTAAAGTTCAAATCTGGCCTTCTGACTACCAAAATGGCGCGCTTTCCACTACAACATACTACTGCATCACTAACCATCTCTTTAATTTGTTATATTGTCAAAAATTTAGGTGTTGGGGACAAAAATTGAAGGTATGCTGTCTAAAGTTTGGAGACTTTATTTTTCCCTGAACTTCTCTGAAAATGGGCACATTCTCTATATCAGACTGCTTAACATTTCAGGGAGGGGTGGGAAGCAGGAAATGAAGATGAGATAGAATTTGGAATTCAAAATGTAAAAACTGAAATGTCAAAACATTGTTTTTACATGTAATTGGGTAAAAATAAAAAAATTAATAAAAATAAACAATTAAAGAAGAACATGTCCTTTGGCATTTTTTGTGTTCTCTGCAATCTTTCAAAGAGTGGTTCAGCAATCACACCTGTCAGTTCTTTTAGTACCTTTTAGTATATAGCTTTTTGGGACTACCGTTACTAGTGACTTATCTTCCACTGACCCCAGACTCTTAATTGATGCAACCACAAGGTAACCCTAGATTTGTGGTCAAAATCCCAACTCTGAGCCATACCACATTTGAGTAAAATGAGGGTTCTGTACTAGAAGATTTCTAAGGTCCTTTCTAGGGCTTAATCTTATGAACCTATACTAGAATCCTTTCAAAAACTTTTCTTCAATTCTTTAGCATGTTTTACTTTGTATTAAGTCATATTGTTTCTGATTTTGGGTAATGAGTGTCCCCACTGCACCCTACCTTGATGTCCCTATTCTAGGGTGGTGTGGCAGAAGGGGTTGACACTGCTAACACCCCAGAGAGAAATGATAGATGGGTGGGGACAGCTGGGTAGGGCGTCCTTTTTTTGCCCTTCTTCCCCATGGTATTTACTCAGCATTTTCCCTTGAAGAAAAAGCCTGGGCTGAAGCCAAATTACCCAGTGAAATCTCTGGCTTTCATATAGGCTCAAAGAAGGTTGACAAGTAGTGGTGACAGACAATGGCTTTGATGGCATGTGGCTACAACTTTCAAAGCCACCATGTGTTGAGTCATGACTCTTCATTTGGGGTTTTTTTGATAAAAGTACTGGAGTGGGTTGCCATTTCCTCTTTAGCTCATTTTGCAGATGAAGAAACTAAGGGAAACAAGGTTAAGTGACTTGCTCAAGATTACATAGCTAGTAAGCATATGAAGCCACATTTGAACTTGTCTTCCTGACTCTAGACTCAGAACCATTTTTATTTTAAGTCAGATCTTTCCACTGTATAGGTGTATTACTTCAAGAAGATAATAAGAATGAACTTTTAGGCTCATTTCTTCTTCCCACACCCCCTTGAAGATGGTTACAATACCTCTCATTGAGCTGCTGGCTGACCAGTCAGGAATGATGTTTCTTTTCTGATAAAACAGAATGTAGGCTCCACGGGTGCTGACCTCCTCTTCTAAAACAGGCTCTACTGTGATGTCATCATAACTATACCATTGGCCATCCAGTGAATTTCTGCAATAGGCTGTAAATTTCAGAAGACAAGATTAAGACTGTATGTAGTCATTGTTATAGGCTGTAAAGTATAAAATCCCAAATCTTCATTACCGTTGCTCTTAGAAGCAAAAAGGACTTCTTCATCTGTGCAAGGCAAAAAGGAACTATGATTTTTGTGAGAAAAGAAAATTAGTTCCTATCAGGCTTCAAAACTGAACTTAGTATAAAGAGAAAAGAATAAGTTCTATAATTTTTAGAAATACATGTACAAACCAGACTGAATTGCCTGCCAGCACTGGGAGGGGAAAGGGAAAGGAGGAAGAGAGATAAGTTTCATCATAAAACTTACGTGGAAGGAACTCATGTTATTTATTATAATGTGTAATTGGTAATAAATAGATTTAAGAAAAAAAGAAAAATGAAATACAAGCATAAACGGCTATTTTGTGATCATTCTTATAGTTTAATAGGATATTTGTTAATAAGAGTTCATTAAGAGTTAATTAGGAAATAGAGTTGATTGCAATAGATATAGAAATTTGAGAAAGCTGAATTTCTTTAAGCCAAAATAGAATTTTTCAATAGAGGATGATGGGAAATAAAAAATAATTTTCTACCCTAAAACCAAAAAAATATATAGTTTATCACTATGAGAAAGATTGAATTTCTTTCCTGCTGTTTAGATGGGAAAACAGCTAGTCAGAATCTTCACAGCTTTGCTCTCTTCTGCCACTACTAGCAAAGCAATGATATTGCACCACAATCTCCTTCCTTCTTACTTGGATATTTCTCAAGTAGAAAATTCACCAGATCTTCTCCAACTTCCAACTCTCTGAGCCAAAAATCCATGAATCTCCTTGAGTCAGGACAGATCAAGAATGAAGTTTGTAGGCCTAACTGCCCTTTCCAAGAACCTCTGAGAATTTCTTTTTATTTCCCATCATCCTCACTTGAAAATTCTATTTTGGCTTAAAGAAATCCAGTTTTCTCAAATTTCTATATTTATATATTGCAATCAACTCTATTTCCTAATTAACTCTTAATGAACAAATATCCTATTATAATACATCCACATTCTGGAAGCTTTTAGCCTTACTTTTGATAAGCTGTCCCAGAATCCTACTGTGATGCCTCATAGCATAATGTAAAGGGAAGAAGAGTCAATACTGTGTATTGGCTCCAAGGCAGAAAGGGTAGGCAATAGGGGTCAAGCGACTTGCCCAGGGTCACACAGCTGGGAAGCATCTGAGGCCAGATTTGAACCTAGGACCTCCTGTCTCTAGGCCTGGCTCTCCATCCCCTGAGCTACCCAGCTGCCCCCCCAAAGAATATTATTCTAAGAACACTATCCACCTCCAGAGAAATAACTATTGGAATCAGAATGCAGATCAAAGCATATGATTTTTTGCTTTAGTTTATTTAGGTTTCTATTTTGGAGTTTTCATTTTATATGAGTATTTTCTTACAACAATGATGTTATGCATGATAATACATAATCCAGAAAAAAAAAGAATACCACATAGCAGTAGCCACTCTTAAATTATAAACCATTTCATTTATATTCTGTTATTATATCTTAACATGTGCCATATCTCTTGTAAAAAAATTAAGAGTATACAGAGTCATTTCAATGGTGATTATTTAGTATGAATTCCTGTAAACTAAAAGAATTCATTATATAAAAAAAGATATGCTAGATTTCCAAGTCATGTGACCAGCAAGATGGCACTTTCTCTCAAAAAGGCATTATGTGCCTAGAAATAAAGCAATTATACAAATCCTTCCTTTGTCCCATGATACAAAAGTAGTAAATATTGATCCACTCAGTTAAAGAGGGAAAGAGAG
The DNA here is from genome assembly GCF_016433145.1 of Gracilinanus agilis. Taxonomy (NCBI): domain Eukaryota; kingdom Metazoa; phylum Chordata; class Mammalia; order Didelphimorphia; family Didelphidae; genus Gracilinanus; species Gracilinanus agilis. The sequence continues at coordinate 248,206,985 of NC_058133.1, read as the reverse complement.
CCAAGGGAAGAATTTAGTAGACTTTTAGTAAAGGTCTAAAGGAAAAGGGACTAAAATCTATCTGGAACCAGTTCTGTCATCCTGCAAGAGGACTCAAGGAAGGGACCAGATCTGCCCACAAATCAGGTATCTCTCAATGGGAGAAGAACAAGGAAGTTTTTGAGAAATACCCACTTAGCAAAGGAGATGACTTGGAAAAAATAAAGGCTTAAAACACAAAAGGTGATTTTAAGAGAAAAATCTCCAATAAAAAAGGCCAAAGCACACAGCTAAATCAACAGAGAAAAACCAAATACCAGAAAGATGAGCATATTCTTAAAGAATATACAAAGATCTTTTAAGAAATATTGCAACAGAAAGAAAACCAATATCTGATGAAATGCAGAGAACTTTGTGGACAACAAAAGATTGTGGAATGTTTCAAAAAAGAGATGAAGAATTCAAGAGTAAATATAAGAGGGGGCAGCTAAAAGTAGTTTAGTAGAGCCAGACCTGGAGATGGGAAATCCTAGATTCAAATTTGGCCTTAGAACACTTCTTAGCTGTGTGACTCTGGGCAAGCCACTTAACTGCACTGCCTGGCCCATACTATTCTTCTGCTTTAGAACCAATACATATTATTGATTCTAAGATGGAAGGTAAGGTTTTGAAAAAAAGTGTAAATATTAGTCAGAACTTAAAGAGTTCTCAGTTTTAGAACTCTTAAAGAGTTCTAAGGAATTTGAAAGTTCAATAAGCAAATTAAAAAAGAAAATGGATTCACAATGGAGATTCTGTAAAGAAGTGAGAGATTAATAGATCTGGAACAAAAATAATTAGAGGAAAATCTGGTAAGAGAAGTGAAATGCAATGATCAAAGAACACATGCATTTTTAACAAGCTAAAGAGATTGACTTTGAAAATAAAATGAGGAAAGATAACGTAAGAGTCATAAATTTGGGGGCAGCTGGGTAGCTCAGTGGATTGAGAGCCAGGACTAGAGACGGGAGGTCCTAGGTTCAAATCTGGCCTCAGATGCTTCCTAGCTGTGTGACCCTGGGCAAGTCACTTGACCTTCATTGCCTAGCCCTTACCACTCTTCTGCCTTGGAGCCAATACACTGTATTGACTCCAAGATGGAAGGTAAGGGGAAAAAAAAGTCATAAATTTCCCAGAACATGACAAATAAAAAAATCAGAATACCATGGAGCAGAAAATTATAAAAGCAAACTATCCAGACTTATGACAAAGAATGCTATCTACCTCCAGAGAAAGAACTGTTAGAGTAGGAATGCAGATGAAAACATAAAATTTTTCAATTGTTTATTTGGGTATATGTTTTGGAGTTTTGGTTTTATAAGATTATTCACTTACAAAAATGAATAATATGGAAATTAAATAAGTAAAGGGTGGGGAAAAATTAATCAGGACCTGAATACAATATAAAAAAAAAAAAGCATTACTCAGAGACAAGGCTAGCAGAATGTAAGCTTTGGAATGTTCTAGTCATTCAGTTAGTGAGCTGATATTCTTTTATTAAATGCTTCCTATGTCCTAGGCACTGTGCTAAGTACTGGGGATACAGAGAAAGAAGAAGAAAGTCCTTACTTTCAAGGAGTTCACATTGTAATGGATGAGACAACAGGAAACTAGGCATATTTAAGATACATACAGAATGGGTGAAAGGTAATCTCAGAGACAAAGACTGTCAGAGGAAGGAAAAGTCTTCTGCTGAAGGTGGGGATTGAGCCAGGTCTGGAAGGAAGCCAAGTGTGATAATGAGATTAAATATACTCTGCCCATCTTCAGATTTAATCACCAAAGGTGAAAACATTTCCATTTAACTCACAAATTGGGCGGTCCGTAACCCATGTGTGCTAGAGTGAGTGACAAATCAAAATTTACTGACTGCCTCCTGTGCAGTCCTAAGAAAAGCATCTGTTGTGATTGGACACATAAACTAAGAGGAAGGAACAGGAAAAGAGGCCCCTTTAAAAAGAGAGAATTGAGTGAGCCAGGTCTCTTCTGGTTCTTGCTTGGATGTGGAGGAGCTCTGGACTTGGGACCCTGAGACCTTGGTGAAACTGCTCTTAAATCTCTCTCTTAGAACTAAACGTGGTGAGTGAAGAAGGCAGACTCCTTTAACCTCCCAGGAGGTACTAGCCTCCGGGAGGCTCCCTTTAGGCTCTGGCTGGGCCTCTGGAGCCCTGCCTGAGAAAAGCCCAGGCTTAAACATAAATCTCTTATTCTACCCTCTTCTCATCTCTCTACTTCCACTCTCTCCTTTATTTTGTAAATAAACTTTCATAAAAGTCATTTTGACTTGAGGTTATTCTTTAGTTGGGAATTGATAATTATTCAATTCCCTGGTGACCTAAACTTTTAATATATTCAACCCAAACCCCCTTTTTGCCCCTTACACAGGGAAACTAAGAGGTGGAGGTGCGTACAGAGAGCATTCCAGGCATGAGGGATAGCCAGTACAATGGTATGCAGACAGAAAATGTTCAAGGAATGTGGCAAATCACTAAGAAAAAGAAACATGAAAATAAAAAAAATTCCACTTTATGGCCATTATATATTGGCAAAGATGACAAAATGGAAAATGACAATTGTTGGGGTGGGAGTGCTATGAAAATATGGGCACATCTATATTCTTTTGGTTCAGCTATAAAGTAGTCCAAAAATTCTGGAAAGCAATTTGGAACTATACTAAAAAATGTCATTAAAATCTGTACGCTCTGACCTGGCAATATACCCTCTTGGCTTTTACTCTAATAATATCAAAGACAGAGGGAAAGAACCCATATAAACAAAGTAATCAAAGAAATACTTTTTGTTTTAGCCAAGAAATGGGAATAGTTTGTTTTTATCCCCAATACATTGTACCTGGCCCACGTGTAAATGGAATTAGCTCACCCTTATTCATTCTTTAGACTTTAGCTACCAGGAATATATTACCCCATCCAAATTAGAATTAAGTGGGGAGGGGGTACGTCTATGACCCACATGTGCTAATAAGTGACAAATCAAAAACAAGTGACTGCCCCTGGGCAGTCTGAAACAAGGTTGAGACTGTCATTTGCCCACATAGAACTGGAGGGTGGACACAGGAAGTGATGAAATGAACTATCTTTTAAATATGATAGTAACTTCCTGTGAGGGGGATTTTGCCTTTTGAACCTGGCCTTGAAGGAGCTCAGGTGAGACCTCAGACTGCTTCCTTTTGAATTGTCATGTGGGTATGTTAGGCTGACTCCCTTTCCTTTTCCTTGGCGTTTCTGGAGGCCCTAGCCTCAAAAGAGGCCTTTCTTCTTAGAGGAGGCCTTGTGGCCTTGTTTAATTAACCTCTGTGCCCCCTTTGTTGGGCCTCTGAAGTCCTTCCTGGTTCGGGTCGCCGGTACAGGCCGAAGTAACTCTCTGTCTGTCTGTCAGTCTGTCTGTCTGTCTGTCTCTCTCTCTCTCCCTTCCCCCACCCCCTTCACCATTCCTAATGGTAAATAAACCACCATAAAAGTCATCCTGACTTCGACCTTTTATTTTAGAATTGGGTAATTCGATTCCTTGGTGACCACACCTTTAAATATTAATATTCAGTCCAACCATATAATCTATTTCACCTTTTACACCCATAGTAGCCTCTTAATCAAATTATTATTGATTGATTGATTGAAACAAAACAGGTGCCCTTTATTTGGGGGATGGTTGGATAAATTATGAAAATGGAATAGAATAGCACTGTACTATAAGAAAAGATGGAAGGGATAGATTCAATTACCTGAGAAGAAATATGAAATGATAAAGAGTACAGAGAGCAGAACTAGGACAATGATTTATATAATGAGAATAATAGTATAAAAGAAAACTTTGAAAGATTTAAGAATTTGATCAATATAATGACTAATGATGATTAAAAAGGCTGAGAATAAGTTATGCTTTTCACTTCTTGGCAGAGATATGATAAGAAAAGTATAGAAAAAAATATAGATTTTCAGACCCAACCAAAGTATAAATTTGTTTGCTTGACTGTACTTATTTGCCACGAGAGAGCTTTTGTTGTTGCAGAGGAGATTGTTGTGGAGAGAAATGAAGGGAATTTTGATGAAGGTAGGATAGAAATCCCTACCCCACCCCTGCCCAAAAAGATAAGTGTCAGTGAAGTATTTTTTTAAAATGCAGAAAAGATAAAAGAATGAAGCTCAGATGGGGGTAAACAGGGCAGGTTGGTACTACATGTCTACATTTTTTTAAATCTACATGTAATAGTCAGTTTTACATACAATATTCTTTTTTTGTACATGTTAATGTTTATTTTTGTTAATATTTTGTCAAGTTTGGATTAAAAACAAAAGGAAAATTTAAAAAAAAAGAATGCTTAGGAAGAGATCCTACTAGATGAAGTCATTCTGATTTACAGATAAAGCTGAAAAGATCTCACCAACAGATTTTTTAAAAAATCTATAAAGATTATAATAAGAAACTCTTTTAGTCATCAAGTCAAATAGTGGGACAACTTTTAGACATTCACATTACAGTTTTGGATGAGCTTATAGAGATAGAAATGGAACAAAAAAAGGTCCAAAGAAGTCAGGAAAAGTTTCTGGGCAAGATTAAGTATATGTAAAGGATTTATGTGGAGGTGTTAAGGGATTGTATGTCAATCTATCTAAAGGAATGGGAAGACAACAAGCGAATGGGGAAAAATGTTCAGATCCTATTAACAAAACCAGGCAACTAAAAGAACCACCAATTACTAATTTAGATATCTACTTTCTCTCCAAATAAAAATTTTACAATATAATTTACACATGTATCAAGGGCATTCCTGATTAAGGTATTAGTAGACTTTTGCATGTTTCTCTCTCTCTGTCTCCCAGCAGATCATACCTTTACCATCATTCAGTTGACTGAAAGGTATAGAAAATACGAGATTCCACTGCACTTATAATTTGTTGACAATAAAAAAGACGATTACTTTGTATTTTCCCCATGACAGACTCTAAGAACCTTGAGAGCAAGGGGGCCCTTCATTTTTGTTTTGGTATCCTCAGTACCTACGCTAGTGCCCACCATGTAGTACAAACTTAGTACTTATTGATTGGCTAATATAGCAAATTAATTTAGAACATCAACAAGGTTTCTTTCATGCATCCATTAAAATTATGCACAATTTCATCAAATTAGACAGAAATGACTTTGCTTGATGACTACATTAATATAAGGCACGGAAAAAAAGGGAGACATATGTTTTCTAATGATGTTCAACACTCATGGAGGAAATATGGACCAAGCCCAAGTTGAAGATTGTTTCCTTGTAGATAAGGTCCTCCAGTTTTTTTCTGCTTTTAGTTAACATTTAACTGGATGCATTAAGTCTCAGAACATTGCAGAGTGTTCTTGATGAAATTTGTAATCACTTAATTTTTCAAACAGGAAAATTCAAGCAAATGAATATCTATTCTCTAGATAGTGAGTGTAACCAGATGAACAATTTATAAAGTTCATCCATCAATAACTGTACTTTGGCCTCTATAAACTGAAAAATATTGGACCTTAAATTAGAGAAAAGAAGTTTTATTACCTAGGCAAAATTTCCAAGCCACTTTAATGACTTCTGACCTTTCCCTAAAATAAAGGTCATCTTTTAGTACCAGTATTCTACTGATATTGATACTGAAGGGGAAGAGAGTCATGGAATACAATAATCTACAAAGAACTAAAATCAGGTGCCACTCAGAGAACAATGGAGAGGTACATTATGAATGTGGGCAAGTAGGAAACGATGAAGTAGAATAAAGAACATCATCAAAGAAACATATGATTGAATAAGAAGATAGGCTGGTCACAGAGCAAGAGCAAGGGATGATAACCAATGAAGATCAAAGAAAATCTTTGGTATATTCTGCTTCTCCCCATTGGTGAATGTTCATGGGGAGACATAGATAAGAGTCTCAACTTATGAGTATGTATAAATAAATTATGTATAATCTGCCTCACTGGAAGATATAACTACAACAGTGTGATCATAGACACACTTGAGTACTGAGTATTTGGATATTTGTAGTAAAATTTCAAGAAATATATTAATAATGATATAGATAATGATCTCATCTTTCTGAAAAGCTCAAAGTCCTTTAGAATTCATACCATGGAGAGTCAGTACATCAGGTAAAAGTGAAAATCTTGGAAGTATGTAGACAATTTTTCAAATTTCTTCCCTGAGTTTACTGTTTTATTTGAAAGTATTTCTGGCAATTTTTTAAAGGGAAAGAAATGCAATCTACTTTAATATTCTTTTATTCAACCCTTTAGCTCCAGGAATACTAATCTACTTTTTATTTTCTTATTATTTAAAAATTACATAAGTTGAGGTGGAGGGACTTCCGGTTAAGATGGCGGCAGAGTAAGGAGCAGCTGCTCGATCTCTCCTGACCGAACCACACAGGACCCCTCAAGGGGAAATAAAAACGAGTCCAGAGGAACGAAGGAACCCCACAACAGGGCGCAGCATTGAAGGTACGCAGAATCGGGGCATTTCCACACTTTAAAGGGGTGAAACAGTTCACACTAAAACACGAGAGGAAGAAGCCCCTCCCCCACCCCCCACACCGCACAAGCAGGTAAACAGGACTGGGGCAACCAGATAATCACTGGCAGCCCCTGAGCCTGTACCTGTGCGCTGCAAGACGAGGGACCCCAGGTGGCTGGGACTTTCCCTGAGCGCCCACGTGGGTGAAGGCACCGCCTCCGGCCTGGACAAAGGCCCCTAAAATGCGGCCTTTCCCAAGCTCTGAAGGCATCGCCTCAGGTGCGAATAAAGATCTCCAGCCCACGGACTTTCACTACCTTCTGCAGGGGTGAAAGCAGGGCCCTAAGAGCATCAGCTCAGGCAAAGGCAGTGCCCTAGGCTTGAATAACAATCTTCAGCCCAGGCTTGGACCTCCAGTGAGGACCCGGTGCAGACCTGAGCGTGGCTGTGGAAGCAGCCCCAAAGACGGCTGAAGGAGCCTCGGGCAGAGGGGCAGACCGGGAACTACCAGGAGGCCTGACCCCGAGGACAAGGAGACCGGAGGCCCCCCCCCCCAAGCTTGCAAGGCCCAGGCAGACCGGGAGTGCAAAGACAAAGCGGAAAAGGGGCGGGGCTAACAATAGCCAGCAATAAGGAAGTCCAGAAGAAAAAGACCATCAAGAGAAATTCTGGAACACTCAACAACTTCTACACAGAGAAAATCCAGACAACAGAGGAGGGAAAACAAAAATCCAAACCTCCCCCAAAAAATGAAAGCTGGTCACAAGTTATGGAAGAGTTTAAAAATGAAATGCTAAGGAAGATGGAAGAAATCTGGCAAGAAAATAACAGTTTAAAAGGCAGAATTTCGCAATTGGAAAGTGAGACAAGACAACTGAAGACCAAAAATGACCAGATTGAAAAGGAAAACCAAAACATTAGAGCCGAAAACCAGTCCTTAAAGGCTAGAATCGAACATTTAGAAACCAATGATCTCTCAAGACAACAAGAACAAATAAAACAAAGTCAAAAGACTGATAAAATAGAAGGAAACATGAAATATCTCAAGGAGAGAGTGACAGACCAAGAAAACCGGTCTAGAAGAGATAACTTGAGAATCATTGGTATTCCAGAAAAGGCAGAAATTAATAAAAACTTAGACTCCATACTCAAAGAAATTATTCAGCAAAATTGCCCTGAAGTTCTACAACAAGAGGGCAATATAGACATTGAAAGGATCCATAGAACACCCTCTACACTGGACCCAGAAAAGTCAACACCCAGAAATATAATAGCGAAATTGAAGAGCTTTCGAGTCAAAGAAAAAATCTTACAAGAAGCCAGAAAGAGACAATTCAAATATCAAGGAGCACCAATAAGGATCACACAGGATCTGGCAGCCTCAACACTAAAAGAACGCAAGGCTTGGAATACAATATTCAGAAAGGCAAGAGAGCTGGGCCTTCAGCCACGAATCAACTACCCAGCGAAACTAACCATATACTTTCAGGGGAAAGTATGGGCATTCAACAAAATTGAAGAATTCCAAGTTTTTGCACAAAAGAGACCGGGACTAATTGGAAAGTTTGACACTCAA
>NC_058133.1:248161404-248193902 GCF_016433145.1 Gracilinanus agilis | reverse complement strand
ATTATATTAAACTAAAAAGCTTTTGTACAAACAAAAACAATGTAGTCAAAATCAGGAGGGAAACAACAAATTGGGAAAAAATCTTTATAAGGAAAAACTCCGACAAGGGTCTAATCACTCAAATATACAAGGAGTTAAAGCAATTGTATAAAAAATCAAGCCACTCCCCAATTGATAAATGGGCAAGAGATATGAATAGGCAATTTTTAGGTAAAGAAATCAAAAGTATCAATAAGCACATGAGAAAGTGTTCCAAATCTCTAATAATTAGAGAAATGCAAATCAAAACAACTCTGAGGTATCACCTCACACCTAGCAGATTGGCTAAAATGAAAGAAGGGGAGAGTAATGAATGTTGGAGGGGATGTGGCAAAATTGGGACATTAATGCATTGCTGGTGGAGTTGTGAACTGATCCAGCCATTCTGGCTGGCAATTTGGAATCATGCTCAAAGGGCTATAAAAGAATGCCTGCCCTTTGACCCAGCCATACCATTGTTGGGTTTGTACCCCAAAGAGATCATAGATAAACAGACATGTACAAAAATATTTATAGCTGCGCTTTTTGTGGTGGCAACAAATTGGAAAAGGAGGGTATGTCCTTCAATTGGGGAATGGCTAAACAAACTGTGGTATATGCGGGTGATGGAATACTATTGTGCTAAAAGGAATAATAAACTGGAGGAGTTCCAGGCGAACCGGAGAGACCTCCGGGATCTGATGCAGAGCGAAAGGAGCAGAGCCAAAAGAACATTGTACACAGAGACTGATATACTGTGGTAATATTGAATGTAATGGGCTTCTGTACCAGCAGCAATGCAATGACCCAGGACAATTCTGAGGGATTTATGTTAAAGAATGCTACCCACATTCAGAGGAAGGACTGCAGGAGAGGAAACATATAAGAAAAGCAACTGCTTGAACGCATGGGTCGGGGCGGATATGATTGAGGGTGTGGACTCGAAACTACCACACCAATGCAACCACCAACAATTGGGAATTGGTCTTGATCAAGGACACATGACAAAACCAGTGGAAAAGTGCGTCGGCCATGGGTGGGGGGAGTGCGGGGGGTGAAGGGGAAAATAGGAGCATGAAACATGTAACCATGTTAAAAATGATTATTAATAAATGCTAAAAAAATAAATAAATAAATAAAAATAAAAATAAAAAAGATGTGAAAAAAATAAATAAAATAAAAATAAAAAAAATAAAAAAATAAAAAAAAAATTACATAAGTTGAGACTCCAATTGGTTATCTAGTTTCCAATCACAAAGTACATCTTCCAGGGAAGAGAAGGAGGGAACAAGATTTAGTGAGGGAGGAATTTGGCTTGAGGAAAGTTTGTTCTCAGTCTACAACTAAAAACATAATCCTGTGTTCCTCTATTCTATGGCATTGGTCAGGTCTCTTCTTTCTCTTTACTTGGGTCTTTGCAATGAAGATAGCTCTGCTCATCTGAGAATGCCAGTGTTTCTAAGGTCATTTATATAAACAGGATGAAATGAGATTAATATATGTAAAGGGCTCTGAAAACCTTACAACATTATATAAATTCTAGCTATTATTATTAAGTATAATAATGACTATGGAATTTAGGATGTACCTTTTTTTAATAGTACTAGATGCTCAGAATGGATGAATGAAAATGCATTTAGTAGATTCTTACTATGTACAAAAGACAATGCTGAGCACTACAAATATAAATAGGAAAGTGAAGAAAATCTACTTTCAGTGAGTTCACATTATAAATGAGAAGATAATGCATAAAATGGGTTTCAAATGCAACTAAGATGAAAAGATCCTAAGGTCCTTAGCTGCCCAAACAGATGTTAGTACACATTTTAAAAAATGTAATTATCATTAATATAGTCATTTCTGTTCCTCATCATTACATGCTACTATCAGAACCAATTCTAAAGGCTCCCAGATATATACATAGGTACCCAAGAAATACACAGTAAGAATTCAACATCAGGAATGGCTCACCTGTATAATGCCCACCTTGCATACTACCATGATGGTTACAGACAGCGTACAAGTCATACAAGAAGTCAAATGAGCAACTATTAGATAGGCAAGAAGCCTGTTCCCAAGATGGCCAAGAATTCATCAGGTGTTCCTGACCAAGACTTCTCTTGGCTACATGGGGAGCCATGTTGAGGCCAAAAAGAGGAAACTTCACCAGAGTGGAGAGCTTGTTTCTTCTCTCCCCAACTTGACAGAATCTTTTAAGGTGAATGATGAGAATATCAGGCAATGTCCACAAACTCAGTTTCACCATCCCTTGTTGGAGGATCTTACAATGGGGACATTTCCATGCATCATCTGGAGCCAACTGGAAAAGGAAAATTGTTTTGCATGTATACTTAATTTATATCTCAGTAAACATCAATGAAATATTCAAACAATCAAAACTCTTTTAAGGGAGATTATGTAGAATGCCATAAACTCTAAATTACATATACTTTGTAGGGCTTATCAACTTTGTTTCATGAGTTGAATTTGCACTGGTGTCCATAAGAAACCTAGAGCAAGCCCTTCAGTACTCTGGGCAGAGATCCTGTGGAGACTTAGAGAAGAGCATGGCCAAGAAGCACAATGATGGAGAAGGTATGAATATGTATCACTAGAGGGAGGACCCACATAATGGAGAGCACTGATCCATTCAAGTACTTTAACAAAATAATTTTTTGAAAATCCTATTTGTTGGGACAGCTGGGTGGCTCAGTGGATTAAGAACCAGACATAGAGATAGGAGGTCCTAGGTTCAAATCTGGCCTCAGACATTTCCTACCTGTGTGACCCTGGACAAGTCACTTGACTGTCATTGCCTAGCCCTTACTGCTCTTCTGCCTTAGAACCAATACTGTGTATTGGTTTTAAGACAGAAGGTAAAGTTTTTTTTTTAAGTCCTGTTTGCTTTCATGTCCCTCTTTTAATCTGTTTTACTTCTGTGTATTCTTATTCCTGGACTAGTAGTATATTTCAGGAACATCTTTTCCTCAATAAACTCTCAAAGAGGGTTTAGATGGGTTTTTAGATGGGTTGCTCTGCAAGTACCTGTTCCTCCTTAGTATATAGTTGAAAACACTCATTTAGGGTACAGCTGGGCTGCTGATGGGCCTGCTGCTGAAGTTGAACACTTGGAGCATCTTGTACTACTTCCTCCTGAATATTTCCAAAAAAGCTGTGGAGATAGAAAGAGACAAAAAGGTCAAAGATTACTTAGCTTAGGCCATAAGATTTTCCATTAGCAACAGGTTTCAACAAACAATTATTTGGTCCTTTTAAAAATTAAGCCTGATCTACCTAAAGCAATGGGGTTTATTTCTCACTAGGGTTCTTTAAGAGGATAGATTTTATTTATTCATCAGTTTATTTCTGGCAAGTATATGTGATCTCTTTTATATAGGGAACTCCCATGTGAGGGTCCCTTCACTAATGCAGAGAAGCTATTCTGCAAATTATAGTTCCTTGAAGACAAAAAGAAGTTTATTGATTTGCATGGGTTTTCACAAATTGTATATGACTTGAACCTAGGTCTTCCTGAATCGAAGATTAGCTCCCTTCCTCCCTTCTTCTCTTCCTTCCTTCTTTTTTCCCCTTACCTTCCGTCTTGGAGCCAATACTGTGTATTGGTTCCAAGGCAGAAGAGTGGTAAGGGCTAGGCAATGGGGGTTAAATGACTTGCCCAGGATCACACAGCTGGGAAATGTCTGAGGTCAAATTTGAACCTAGGACCTCCTGGCTCTAGGCCTGACTCTCAATCCACTGAGATACCCAGCTGTCCCCAGCTTTTCTTCTTTACACTACACTGAATAGTGTAGAGAAACAGATTTATTTTTGTTAAAAATACTACTTAACAGTTGTATTTAGAAGCAGAATTGAGCACAATGTAGACTGAGTCTCTTGGCCAGGGTGCTATGTCCTACCCTCCCTGGGATGACCTTCCTAGCAAATAAAATAAATGCCTTGAACTCACAGCTCTTTGGTGGTCTTATCCCATTCTACTGCCAGTTTGATATGTGGGGGGCCTCCTGGCCTGCTGAGCTTCAAAGACCTAGGAAGAGAATAAGGGGCAAAATCACAGAACCACGGTAAGCAATTTTTGTTCCCATATCTCAGCTTAGTTCAACGGTTCACCCAAACCAGTACCTACCTTAAAACCAAGTGGGTTAGGAAGTAGTTATTATTATTATTGCTATCATTGTTATTAATAGTCAGTATTTGTATTGTGCTTTAAGGTTTGCAAAACACTTCACAACCTTTAGCTCATTTTATCCTCGCAAGAAATCTGGGAACTTATAGTTAGGTTTCTCCAGGCTGCAAGTACAGTTTTCTTTTCATTGTACTTCAGCCTAAAATCTAAACACTTTGTATTTAAAGTATTAGCAGGACATTTGAGTTTAACCTCTAACTTCTCCAATTACTAAATGTATGACCTCAGGCAAATTACTTAGTCTTTCTGAACTTCTATTAAGTATACATGAGATAAAGTAAAAGTAACTCTGATCATCTATTAAAACCCCTTCTTAAATTAAACTGAAGCTATTAAGAAATAATATTTCTGCATTCTAAAATCATTTCTAGACTTTTCCATTTAGGAAAAGCATGAGAAAAAGATCAAGGAAAAAGAACTAATACCTTGAGTAAATGTCATTGTTCTTCTACCTAGGAAAAACAAAGGAGCATATGTACTTATTAGAATAAGGTTGTAACCAAATATGGAATAAAAAATGCCTCTTGTCTCTAAGATCACTGATTATCTTTCCTATTCCAATAGAACTGATATACTGATAACAGGGAGAAAGTTTTCAGTACCTGAGAGAAGTGATCTAGAAAGGAAGAGTTCTAGTAATTTTAGAAGATTAAGTGACCATTGTTCTAAAATGTTCCACTCCCCTCATGGGGAAAGCAGTCCTGCCCAGCCCAAAAGAATTCTATCTCACAGCTCAAAAAACCTCCTGGAGTACTGGTGAAAGTTAGTCAGATATTTGTTATTAGAGAGAGTGATTGTTAAGCTGAAATTAACAAAATTTTAGTCTTGTTATGCTCCTGGAAGTCTTACCTTCCTTTTTTTCAAGCCCCACCTCTCTCTAGAATTAACTTAAGTGAGAAGTGAAACCTGGAGAGATCAGTCAGGAAGAGCAGCATTAAAGTAACAAAAAACTGGTCCTTTTTGCCCTAAGAGGCTTTTAAAGTCCAAATAAGGAAAAAAATAATTTATAAAAACTCATATTGCCACAGGCCAACTCAGAAAAGCAGCCTTACACAGTAAAGGGCAAAGAGGATAGGTTTCAGAGTTTCAGGGATAGGTAGTATAAATAAAACAAAGGAACAGATATTTGAGAAATGAGAAATTTCTGGGCATTATGTCAGGAAATCAGCATGTCATTCACAAATTATATATAAGTTTGTACTTAATAGGATTAAGAAGTCAGAAATTGTCTTATATAAGGGATATGGGGTTATTTTGGTCAGTTATTATTATGAGGAAGTATTGTTATTTGTTCCCTTTATATCAGACCTAAAACTGTCTCTCTGTGACTTCCATCCAGTGACCTAGGTCTTCTCCCTGGGGACAAGCAGAATATGTTTAGTCCCTTTTTCATAATAGCCTAAGATCACCCAACATCAAATATACGTAGATACCTATATCTCCAGTAACTCTCCTCTTTTCTGGCTAAATGTTCCTTCAATTCAAATAATGTTCATATGGTAAGGTTTCCAAGTATATTATCACACAGATACACTCCAGCTGACCAATGTCTTTACTAAAAAATGGCTTCCATAATTGAACACGATCTTCCATGTATACTCTAAGGTAGCATATAGCAAAATAGCCTTTTTGTTCTGAACATTAGGCTTTTCCTTTTTACTATCCTTGTGACTTTCTCAACTCCTCTGGATTTAACTATCATCTCTTCACAGATAATTTATATATGTGTGTGTATATGCACATACATATATGTATACACACATAATCTACTCCGGTTTCTCCCTTAAACTTCAATAATATATCACCAAAAGCTTATTGGATGTCTTGAATCAGATGTCCCAGAGACATCTCACATTCAACATGTCTAAAATAAAACTTATCTTTTCCCCCAAATCCACTCACCTTCAATGCTTCTCTGCTTTTCCCTAGTTTCCCAGGTTTATGACCTTGGTATTATTTTTGCTGTCTCACTCTCTTTTCCCTTACATATCTAACAGTTATCAAATCTTGCTATTTCTACCTCCACAATACCTCTTAACCCCTTCTTTCTACTCACACAGCCACTTTTTGTTCAGACCCTCTGAACCTTAGTTTATAACTAGATTATGACCCCATTTGGGGTCTTCTTGGCAAAGGTACTGGGAGAAATTTGCCATTGTCTTCTCCAGCTTATTTTCTTGATGAAGAAAATGAGGTAAATAGGTTAAGTGACTTGCCAGGGTCACACAGCTGTCAGTTTCTTCACTGGTAAAATAAGTATCAGAGATCATGTTTGAATTCAGGTTTTCTTGACTCCAGAGCTATCACTCTATTACACCCCCTAGCTCCCCTTACTTGGCACATCGTAGATGATTAATAAATATTTGGTGAGTGATTTTAATGTATATTATCGAAGAAAAACATAGATCTTTGCACATCAATATAACTTATAAAATTGCCCCCCAACTCTAGAAATCAAGGGAATAAGATGAAATAAGAAATGTATTTTTTCCAATTAGTTTATAAGTGGAAACATCTTTTGTATTCATATGAGCAAGAACTGTCTAACATTAATAAATGCAATGTCTGATTTGGAAACTAGTGAGTTTCTTATCAGTATGTCCTTAAGTGGAGCCTGGATGTTCATAGAGCTAAATTTTGATGAAAACAAAATAAGGGAATTTAAGAACCAAGGGGAAGGAAAGAGTACATTTTAAGCATAGGAACAATTGGTATCAAGGCACAAAGACACAAGATTGAATATGAGTATGAGGAAGAACAGTTGGTTGTGTCCTGGTGTGCATGAAAGGATGTAATGTGTTGTTGTTTGTCCTTCATTTTCAAAGAGTGCCAACAACATTAACAGGGTATTATCTTGACTTGTGTGTAAATTAGATTTAAGTTAAGCATAGTTGCACAGTCATCAGCCTCAAACTCTCTTCCAGTCATCAAAGTCCAATGGCAAGACAAAAGTCAGGGCAACTTGATGATGTATAAGAAGGCTGAAAAGGAATACTGGGGCTAGGTCGTGAAAAGTTATTAATGACGAACAGGAAAATTTCTATTTGACTTTAGAGGTATTATGGAAACAGTTTATTTAGTAGGGGATGGTCAGATATGTTACATAAAGGAAGTTTTGGCTATTGAGTGAAGGATGTCTTGAGGTGAGGAGATCGACCACAGAGTAATGCCTGAACAAGGGTGGTAGCTACATGAGTGAAGAGAAGGAGAATGATGAAAGAGATGTGGAGACAGAAACAAGATTTGGCAAATGATGGGATGAGTGAGGGTGAGAATTTAAGGAAGACACCAGGGTTGAGAACTTGGTGGCTAAAAGGAACCATCTTGCTCTGGAGAGAAATAGGAAAGTTTAGAAGAGAGATGGATTTGAGGGAAAATATAATGAGTTCTAGTTTAGAAAAGTTGAGTTTGAGTTTCTTTGTGAATATTTAGCAGGTTGTTAGGAATACAGAACTGGAGATAAATGAAACTACAGCTTGGGAGGCAGATGAGAGCTAGAAATCATAGAAAAAGATGTTGAGAGAAAAAAAAGACATAGAGCGGTGATGGAAAACTTATGACATGCATGTCGGCACTGACACGCATAGCCATTTTCGATGACACGTGGCCACATGTGGTCGCATACAGAGAGGTATGGGGGACCACATGCTGAGGATGAAACATTTGCTGTAGTGTAGTGTAGACACTCTGTGCACTATAGATGACAATTCTACCTATATTAATTTACCTATTTTGGTTTATTAAATACAGTTATATATTACAATTATACATTTTTGTTATTTAAACTATAAGTATCATGAAATTATGGTGTTGTTTTTTTCACAAAGTGACACACCACCCGAGTTATGCTCAGTTTTTGGGCAAATTTTGACACACCAAGTTCAAAAAGTTGCCCATCACTGACATAGAGAAAAACTCTGGGGCTCACCCATGCATAGAACTTATCTACGTTTAAGCTAGCTAAGACTCAAGGAGCAGAAAACAGCTTTTTTTCAAGTATTTGAAACCCATCATATGGAAGGATTAGGGTTGTTCTAGGTCCAGAGGGCAAAACCAAGAAGTTATAAAAAGGCTAATTTAGGTTTGAAATGAGAATAATTAAAACTATCCAATCTCATTTTTACCTGAGGTTTTTAAATAAAGGTTAGAATACTACTTCTTAAGTATATGCGGGGGGAGGGGGGGTGTCTGTCTCAGGCACTGTTTAGACTAGATAATCTTGGAAGTTTCTTCTGACTCCAAAGTCCTGTGTCTCTCTGCCTGCAGGGCTAGTGAAGAAAAAGCAACAGGTTGTTAGCTCCTTCCCTCTTTAATTGCTACTGTATAAGATTTTGTTTCCTCCACTGTCATTTATAAGGAGTTCACATCCTAGCTTTTAGCTGCCTCAGGTCACTTCTACTACTTGATCAGTCTCTCCCCTCATAAATATACTGCCTCAGGTTTTGCTTCCTAACAACCTAATCCTAATCTTTTCATTTTTCATCTAAATCTTATTATTTCTACCTTCAAAACATTTCTCATATATGGTTCCTTTTTCTCTCTCAAAAAGCCACCACTGATGCAGGTTCTGACCTCACAACTGGACCATTACAATAACCTTCTGGATGGTCTTTTTGCCTCATCTTCCTCTACTCCGATATATCACCCACTCACTGCCAAAGTGCAAGTCTGACCAGGTAATACTCCCTATTCAAAAATCTCCAGTCATTCCCTATTAGCTCCAGGATCAAGTACAAAATTCACATTTGGCTGTTTACCCTGCTGAAGTACAATAATATGTTTACTAAGAGAACCAAGTGATCTTTGTTAAAAGGGTTCAGTGAAGTGACCTCCATTTAACTGCTCATTTCTTATAGCAAGTGAGTCTTTATTTGACATCCTCAATTTCAAATCATAACAAATTCTTCCCAATGTTGTCCAGAATATAGGATCTTCCTTAAGTATCCTTCCTCTCCTTTCCTTATCCAAGGCTGGGATTTTAAGACTTTCATAAATATATAAAGTAAGAATTTTTACAGCTCCTTGAAAGGGCAAGAGGACAAAAATCAAACTGATCATATCCTACTATAACACTGAATAAGTGAGCGGGAACCTGATTTTGTTTGTTAGAGTCTGGTAACTGCATTCTGTGTTGTTAAGTACACTCTAACCCCACCAAGGAGCCTCCTGGAGTAAGAAATACTGTTCATTCTCTTGCTGCTCCATCTAGAAAAGTTCTCTTACCTTTCAACAGCCCAATGAAAGAGGGGTCTGCCGTCCTGTGAAGACAAGTAGCTGCACACGGATAATCCTACAACACGGACAGCAAACAATGACCCCAAACTCTGCTAATGAAAAAAGGGGAAAGATGAATTCTTTGGATATCCCCTTTAAGGTCCTGACTTAAATTGTGACTTAAGTTTAAAATAAAGCATTAGTTAGTTAAAATTAATATGCTCATTTTCTTTTCTCTTAAAAACCATAATTTATGTACTGTGTGAAGTAAATTATTTAGGGGGCTTAGATCCTGCACAAGCTAGTGACAGGACAAATGAGTCACAGAGTCACATGTCATATCTGATGTCTGACGCTGGCATTCCCTGGCATCTATTTATGTGAGCCTGAGTGTCAATGTGTCAGAGCCAATGCAAAGTTGCCATGGAGAAGGAGCTAGTGGGGTTTAAAAAGTGAGCGTGGGAAGGAGAGGAGCCATTTTAACTTCTGCTCTAGAAGTAGGCTCCTTGGGCTGGCTCTCTGCTCTTTATCTGATCTGACCATCTCTCTGGCAAGCTTCAGTCTCAGCCATCCAGATGAAATGGGGAATATATATTTCCCTAAGGTTAGAAAGGCTGAAAACCCTTTTCTATTCCTTTTTCTCTACTAATAAATACTTATAAATATGGTAATAAGCCTCCAGGTCAATTTTTACTTATAACAATACTGAGGTTAGACTGGACAACAGATTTTCAAACTAAGAGACAAGTTTCTTTTCTAGAAAGGAAACATCTTTTACTTGATCACACTAGTTATAATGGTGAACTAAAGTAAATGCTTGTGCAATGATTATGAATTGAATTGTAATTCAATAGAATATTAAATGCTTTTGCCACACTTTATTAGAAAAGCAACTACGATAACCTCAAAACAAGTCATTCACATTATTTTTGTTTATTCTTGATTATTTTCATACAATAAGAATCTGAAGATTACCCTACTTATACAATGAAGACAATGTCACTCAGTAAGGTGTACTGTCAAGAGCATGTCACAAGATAGAAGACATGAGTTTAATACTCTACTTCAGTGATGGGCAAACTTTTTAAAAAGGGGGCCAAAGGAAAGGAAATGCTCATCTGTCAGTCTGTTTCTAAGGCAACTCTTTCGAAATTTCATTGTATTGTATCTTACTCATTGTATTTGTCAGATTAGGAATAATGTCCTGTGGCTGGATAGAACATTTCAGGGGGCCGTGTCTGGCCCTCCAGCCATAGTTTGCCCATCGCTGCTCTACTTTGTTCTACTAACTAGTGTGTGATGCTGGGCAAATCATTTAACCAAATTAGTACATGCCTTAGATAGATCCTCTGAAAGAGTTCGTCTAGAGCAGTGGTTCCCAAACTTTTTTGGCCTACCACCCCCTTTCCAGGAAAAAATATTACTTAGCCCCCTGGAAATTAATTTTTTTAAAATTTTAATAGCAATTAATAGGAAAGCTAAATGCACCTGTGGCCATCACTGCCCCCCTGGATTGCTGCAGCACCCACTTTGGAAATCACTGGTCTAGATGATCCCAAGGTTCTTCTGAGCTCTAAATCTAAAATATAGAAATAGCCTAGGCTAGGTGTGGGAATGGAATTAGCTCATCCTCATTCATTTGTGTAGACTTAGCCACCAGGAATAATGTCACCCCACCTAACCTAGAATTAAGTGGGGAGGGGGAGGTCTGTGACCCACACATGATAATAAGTAACAAATCAGAAACAAAGGACTGCCCTTTGGGCAGTCTAAAACAGTGTCAAGGCTGCCATTTGTCCACTTGAAATTGGAGGTGGATGCAGAAAGTGACAAAAGATGCTATCTTTTAAATATGATGGTAACTTCCTGTGGAGGGGGTTAGCATTTTGAACTTGGTGTAGAAGGATGTCTGGTGAGACTTCAGACTGTTTCCCTTTGAATTGTCACGTGGGTAAGTTAGGCTGACTCTCTTTCTCCTCCCTTGTCATTTCTGAAGGCTCTAGCCTTAAGGAGGCCTCTCTTATTGGAGGAGGCCTTGAGGCTAGAAGCCTTGTTTAATTAACCTCTGTGCCTCTCTGCTGGGGCCTCTAAATACCTACCAGGTATTTAGAACTCAGACTTTTTTTATACAATAGCTAATTTGCAAGCCTGTTCAAGGTGAAGTGTATTCCATCACTTCTATGTCTTTGGCCTATAAGAGAGCTCTTTTACTCAGTTTACAGATTGATATTTCATACATAGAGCTAGATTGGACTACATCCTTTGAATAGGTCATGTTGGAGCTGTTGCAATTGTTTATTGTATTTTGTTGTTGTACAGTCAATCCAGTCATGTCTGACTTTTCGGTCAACTAACTGTCAAATCCTTCATTTGTCTTTTGAAAAGAATTTGTGAGTTCTCCTTTTATTAAGCTATCACTATTTTTTTAGATCCCTGTTTCGTGTTGATTTTATGGGTTCAGCACTTCTAACAACATGTAAAATTTCTGGTCACTGCATGAGAAAATAACAATTAGAGTCACAAAGGAATGTTTATGTTGTGGTTGCGTCCCATCTAACTCTTTGTGACCCTTCTATCCTTCACTATTTTGAAAAGTCTGTCCAAGTTCATTTTCATTGTTCCCATGATACTCTCTATCCATCTTAATCTCTGTCTTTTCTTTTTTGCCTTTGATGTTTCCCAAAATCAGGGTTTTTTTCCAATGAATTCTATCTTCTCATTATGTGGCTAACATTTTTAAGTTTCAGCGTCAGTAGTTGACCTTCCAGTGAATTAATGTTTATAATCAGTCTAAAAACACAGTTGTAGAAGCCCTTTCTACTTTCCACTTCTCTACTACTGTCATGTAGAAGCAAAAAGGAACCACACAGTAGTGAGGAACATCTTATACTTTTCATGGGTTGCCATATCCAAAAAACTTATTACCTAGTGGCTACTTTATTAATGGTTAACTTTTCAAATCTTTCCCATTATAGTCCTGAGACACAGGCTTAGGCCATTTCTTGTAACCTTTTAAGCACGGTAGAACCTCTCATAGATGATGCTCTACTGATAAAGTTTTAAAAAACCCAGGGGTCCCTTCTACATCACAAGGATACATAAGAGTAGAGCTTTGCCATGGAGAGCAAGGAGACCTGAATATATTGAGACAAAGCTGTGAATATAAGTGCTAAATAATGTGCCTATAAATCCTTTAAAATAAACATATATACTTGTAATCATAACAATACCTTTAGTAGCACTTTAAGAATTTATACATTGCTTTACATAAATTATCTCCACTTATACTGGTTGATCTCTGAACTGTGCATTTAAAAATACTAAAATTTTATTTATTCACAATCACAAATCTTTGCTAAAGCAAGTAGAAAACTGGAAAAACATGGTTACAGATGTCCCTTTGCTGGCTCTGAGTGCAAGAATCTGATTGCATTGCCCATTCACAGAACCAGTCCCAGTCCGAGGGTGTAGTTTCAGGGTGAGGAAGAGCACCAGCGTACAGCAGTACTTGTAACCAACCACAGGGGAACAGGGGACTCTGGCCACAGTTCCAAGGGATTAAAGAGTGGCTTGGGGTTGCTCAAAGACTAGAGCACAGGCCAGGAGAGTATTAGACACAACTCTTCTTACATCATACCACCTTGGAAGAAATGAAAGGAGATAGATCCCTGATACTAGTTCTAAAGGCAGCTATACAAAGAACGTAAAGCATGGAACAGTGCTTCCTTCACCACAGTTATAGAACCCAACTTTAACAGTTTTTTAAACTAAAAGAAAAGAAAAAGGCAGGAAAATAAGCCAAAAACAAAAAGAAAAAATTCAACATAGAAAGTTATTTTGGTGAATGGGTAGACTCAAACTCAGAAGACAACAGAGTCAGTATTGTATCCAAAGGTTCCAAGAAAAATACTAATTGCCCTCAAGCTCAAAAAGAATTAATGGATGACTTTAAAAAGAATTTTTAAAAATCAAATAAGAGAGGTAGAAGAAAAATTGGGAAAAGAAATAAGAGTGAACTAAGAAAATCATTTAAAAAAAATCAATAGCCTGGCAAAGGAGGTACAAAATATACTGAAGAAATTAATATCTTAAAAAACAGAATAAGCCAACTGGTAAAAGAAGCACAAAAATCCAAAGAAGAGAAGAACTTTCTAAAAAGAATTGGCCAAATGGAAAGATACAAAAATGCACTGAAGAGAAAAATTTTCTGAAAGATTAAATTGGCCCTATAGAAAAAGGGGCATGAAAATTCACTGAGGAAAAGAATTCTTTACAAAGTAGAATTGGCCAAATGGAAAAGCAGGTACAAAAGTTCATTCAAAAAAATCAGGCACTAAAAATTAGGATTCAGCAAGTAGAAGCTAATGATTCTATGAGACATCAAGAAACAAGCAAGTAAAGTAAAAAAAAAGACAAAATACAAGAAAATGAGAAATATCTCATGGGAAAAACAACTGACCTGGAAATAAATCCAAGAGAGATAATTTAAGAATTACTGGACCACTTGAAACCCATAATCAAAAAAGGAGCTTAGACATCATCTTTCAAGAAATCATCAAGGAAAATTGCCCTGGTATTCTAGAACCAGAGGACAAAATAGAAATGGAATGCAATCCCAAAAGGATAACTCCCAGGAAAATTATAGTGAAATCCCCCAAACTCTCAGATCAAGGAGAAAATATTACAAGTAGTAAAAAAGAAACAATTCAAATTGTCACAGAGCTACAGTCAGAATAACACAAGACTTAGCAGCTTCTAGGAGTGGAAGGCATGGAATATGATGTTCTGGAGGGCAAAGGAGCTAGGACTTTGACCAAGAAGCACTTATCCAGCAAAACTGAGCATAATCCTTCAGGGGAGAAAAATGGATTTTCAATGAAATAGAGGACTTTCAAATATTTCTGATGAAAAGACAGAGCTAAATAGAAAATGACTCTCAATTCTTGAAATGACAAGAATTTTTTCATAATTAGGACAGTTAGGAGTATACATAGACAAAGGGTGAGGGTGTAAATTGAATATGATGGGATGATATAAAAATAATTAAATTAAGGCATGAGAAAGAGAAATGCATAGGGAAGAGGGGGAAGGGAAAAACAGAATGGGACAAATTATTACATATAAAAGAGGCATGAAAAGAGTATTCACAGTGGAGGGGAAGATGGGGGAGGTGGGGAAGGAAGCATGTGAACCTCACTCTTATCAGAATTGGCTCAATGAGGGAAGAACATACATAATCAATTGGATAAATCTATCTTACTCTTCAGGAAAGATGAAGGGAAGGGGATAAGAGAAAGAGGTGGGGCTGATAGAAAGGAGGGCAAATTGGGGGAAATGGAGATCAGAACTAAATGGGAGGGCAGGGGCAGCTGAGAGGCTCAAAAGATTGAGAGCTAGGACTAGAGACAAAAGGTCCTAGGTTCAAATCTGGCCTCAGACATTTTCTAGCTGTGTGACTCTGGCAAGTCACTTAACCCCCATTGTCTAGCCCTTACCACTTTTTCTGCCTTAGAACCAATATACTGTATTGATTCTAAAATGTAAGGTATGGGTTTAACATTAGATTAGCTTTATGAAAGAAAAAGAAAATGACAAAACTTGGAGAGGGGAAAGTTGGGACACAAATGCATTTTTGAGGGAGTTGTGAATTGATTCAATCATTCAGGAGAGCCATTTGGACCTATGCTCCAAGGGCTATGAAATAGTACCTACATTTTGTTTGACCCAGCAATACCATTACTAGGTTTACACCCCAAAGGGGTAAAAAGGCAAAAAGGGGAAGGACCTCATGTATAAAAACATTTAAAGCCTCTCTTTTTAGGGAGGAAGAGTTTGGAAAGTGAAGAGAAGCACATCAATTGGGGAATAGCTGAATAAAGTTGGCATATATGATTATAATGGAATACAATTGTGCTGTAAGAAATGCCAAGGAGGAGGAGCTCAGAAAAACCTGAAAAGACACAAACTTAAGCAGATTGAAATAAGCAGAACCAGGAAAACATTGTACGGTGACTAGAATTCTTTATAATGAACAACTGTGAATGACAACTATTCTCAGCAATACAATGATCAAAAACTATCTCAAAGGACTTATGATAAAAAAAAATGCCATCTAATTCCAAAGAAAAAAGAACCGAATCTGAATCCCAATCAAAGAAAATTTTTTTCAGTTCTTAATTTTTTTTTTCTATTTGAGTTTCTTTCCACAAAAAGATTAATACGAGAAAATGTTTTACGTGTAAAATCTATAAGATTACTTACCATCTCAGGGGTGATGGGGTTTGGTGGAAGGGAGGGAAAAAATTCAAGACTAAATATTCCTTGAAAAGTGTTGGCCCAAAGAACCCAGCTTTTGGGACAAAACCCCACTATTTGACAAAAACTGCTGGGAAAATTGGAAAACAATATGGAAGAGATAGGGTCTAGATCAACATCTTACACCCTATACCAAGATAAATTCAGAATGGGTGAATGACTTGAATATAAAGAAGGAAACTATAAGTAAATTGGGTGAGCACAGAATAGTATACTTGTCAGATCTCTGGTAAAGGAAAGATTTTAAAACCAAGCAAGAATTAGAAAAAATTCTAAAATGTAAAATAAATAATTTTGATTACATTAAGCTAAAAAGTTTTTGTACAAACAAAACCAATGCTACCAAAATTAGAAGAGAAGCAACAAATTGGGAAAAAATCTTTATAACAAAAAACTCTGACAAAGGTCTAATTACTCAAATATATAAGGAGCTAAATCAATTGTACAAAAAAATCAAGCCATTCCCCAATTGATAAATGAGCAAGGGACATGAATAGGCAATTTTCAGGCAAAGAAATCAAAACTATCAACAAACACATGAAAAAGTGTTCTAAATCTCTAATTGGAGAAATGCAAACCAAAACAACTCTAAGGTACCACCTCACACCTAGCTAACATGACAGCAAAGGAAAGTGGTGAATGTTGTAGGGGATGTGGCAAAATTGGGACATTAATGGTGGAGTTGTGAATTGATCCAACCATTCTGGAAGGCAATTTGGAACTATGCTCAAAAGGCTTTAAAAGACTATCTGCCTTTTGATCCTAGCCATAGCATTGCTTGATAATAGAGATAATAAGGAAAAAGACTTGTACAAAAATATTTATAGCCACGCTCTTTGTGGTGGCAAAAAATTAGAAAATGAGAGAATGTCTTTCAATTGGGGAATGGCTAAACAAATTATGGTATCTGTTGGTGATGGAACACTATTGTGCTCAAAGGAATAATGAATTGGAGGAATTCCATGTGAACTGGAATGACCTACAGGAATTGATTCAGAGACCAATACACTGTGGTAAAATCGAATGTAATGGACTTCTATACTAGAAGCAATGCAATGACCCAGGATGATTCTGAGGGCTCTATGGTAAAGAACGCTACCCACATTCAGAGGAAGAACTGCAGGAGTGGAAACAGAAGAAAAACAACTGCTTGAACACATGGGCTGAGGCGGACATGATTGGGGATGTAGATGCTAAACGATAACTCTAGTCCAACTATCAATAACATGGAATTAGGTCTTGATCAATGATACATGTAAAACTCAGTGGAATTGTGCGTTGGCTATGGGGTGTGGGGTGAGTGGGTGGGTTTAGGGAAGAGGGAAAGAACATGAAACATGTACCTATAGGGAAATATCAAAAAAATTAAAAAGAAAAAAGAAAAAATTATTTTAAAAAAAGGAAACATGGAGGCAGCTGGGTAGCTCAGTGGATTGAGAGTCAGGCCTAGAGACAGGAGGTCCTAGGTTCAAAGCCGGCTTCAGACACTTCCCAGTTGTGTGACCTTGGGCAAGTCACTTGACCCCCACTGCCCACCCTTACCACTCTTCCACCTATGAGCCAATGCACAGAAGTTAAGGGTTTAAAAAAAAAAAGAAACATGTTGGAAACTTTTTACATGTAATTGGAAGAAAAAAAGAAATAAAAATAGAAATAACCCATATTTTCCCAAAAATGTATCCCAGTAAATTTCATTTAGATACAGAAGAGGGAGAGGGGCATCCCAGAGAGATTATGGTATCTGCCAAGGGACACAGTTAAGGCATGTTTGAAGGAACTATGAATAGGCCAAGTGGATAAATAAGTCTGGTTAAAGATATATATAAATGGAGGGTTTGCATAGGAAACACATAAGATAAGCTAAAAAAGTGGGTTAGGTCTATTTTGTAGAAAGAGATTGATTGTCAAGCTACAATCTCAATCTACCTAGATAATAAGTTCTTTCAGTAATTCTGGAATGGCAGAAAGGCCAAGTAAGGACATTGCTATCATAAGCAACTGGCCCAAGTGGAATGAAAGAGAGAACATTAATAGTCACGAGAAAACTTTATAAGGGCTTTTGACAAATTTGGACAGAAATAAGGGCACAGATAAACACTGGGAGAATGTAATCCCAAATAAGGAGATACAGAGTGAGTTTCTTTTTCTCTGGGGAAAAATCCCAGCATTAAACAGTGATAAATAGCAACTGATGGTCAGTGAGATAGACACCCAATATATTGATACTAATTATATATTACTGAAAGACTATTTGATAGTCCACATGACACATTAATGAATGGGGGTGGCTGGGAAGAGATCAAGCATTCATCAAGTAGAATGAGGAAAAGAAAACTTTAGAATTGGGGGGGCTCCTACATGTAATTTAGTCCAACCCTTATCTGCAGGGAAATTTCTTATATAAAAGATTTAAAAAATTTTAAAAATATTTTTTAGAAAATAGAATCAAATTGCAAGATAATTGGAAAGCCTCAAGAATTACATTCAGAAGAGGAGTAGAGGTAGCTTAGTAATGTCCAGAAAGAGCAGAAAGAGTAGTTGCTAAGTGAGAGATCTAGGGAGTGACAAACAACTCAACTGTGGTATCTAATTAGAAGGAGCTAAGTTTTGACCCAAAACTTAAGGAAAGACCTGGAAGACAGCAAACAAAAACAAAAATTAAAACAAAACACTTCATAATTCAAGGATGGAGGCAAAAGGTGAAAAATAAGCAAGAGAGGACAGAAAATTAGAGAAATGGCCTGGAAAGAACCTGAGTAAAAAAGTAATCTGTATCTAGCTAGTGTAAGTAACAAACTATACCTAAGGTTATATCTAACTATTAAAATCTGATAGTTCCACAATCTATAGTTTGCCACCACATTTATTATCATAAAGTAGTTCTGACCCTTTATTTGTGTTGAAGAGATCCTTTGATGGAAGACATAGGAGAAATACAAGAAAAGATTAATTTATTTCTTGCATTCTAATTTCCCAAACGGGGGGAATTCTGCTTGAGTTTTGCTAATTAAAGCCTCTCTTGACACCTTCTGAGAGGTATAGCACTGACTGTATACAATCACAGAAGATAAACCCAACTTGAAAATCTTCACTGGCTGCTAATTCGTTTCCATTTGCCCAACTTAAAATATATTCGATATCCATAAATAGTATGCAAGGGGCAGCTGGGTAGCTCAGTGGATTGAGAGTCAGGCCTAGAGACGGGAGGTCCTAGGTTCAAATCTGGCTTCAGACACTTCCCAGCTGTGTGACCCTGGGCAAGTCACTTGACCCCCATTGCCCACCTCTTCTACCCACGAGCCAATACACAGAAGTTAAGGGTTTTTTAAAAAAAAAAAAGTAAAAAAAAAATAGTAAGCAAAATTTGGTCAAAATTAGTCATTTTCAAAAACTGTAATTGAATGAAGACAAAAGCAAAACACCAAGCAGTCTGATCAAAACAGTCAATTAAATATATTCTTTCCTGGCACTATGTGCTGCTTCAAAACTAAAAGAAAGAAATCATGAACTTATCCAAACTTTTAAAATACCAAATTAGAAAAAATAAATATAAATGCAAATAGCAATTTCTTTAAGCCAAGAGTTGCATGATGAAAAATTAGAAAAGAAAATGATAGAAGATAACCATCAACTCAGAACAAAAACTTACTGAAGAAAACCATTCACTGCATAAGGAAATATGGAGAGGCAGAACCAATGTAGCAAAGAAGCGGCACAGAAAGCTCAAACTTCTCTGAGAATCCTCTCTAGCCAAACTTAAAATAACATTTCAAAGAGAATACTGGACTGTTAGAAACAATAAGGGGACAGAATGAGGCAATTTTTTTGCAGATAACAACTTGGAAAGTAGTCAGAGAGAATTTGTTTCACTGAGGTGAGTGAGGAGTGCAGTGCAAAGCAGTTCCAAGGAACATCAGTGCAAGCCAACAGCAAGATTCTCACTCCTACTGATTGAGGTTCTGAACCTGGACCAAGCCAACATCAATACCCTGAAACCCTGAGACCCTGTTTAAGCCAACAGCAGAGCACTCTCATGCCCACCCCTTGAAGTTCTAAGCCCTATCCTGGAAGAGCTCAGACACAACTGAAACAAATGAACAACAACAAAATATATATTCAATGTAAAAGTCTTCTCCATCTGATAAGAATCCTGCACCAGCAATCTTTTTCATTAGATCTGCATACCTAGGAGTTATTTTAATATATATACTCTATTATTAGCTATATTCCAATCTGAACCAGATGCTGACAAGCAATCTGACATTTTTCTATTTTCTCTCCTCTGGCCAATTGGAAAGCAGAATGCATATTCTTTTTTTTTTTTTTTTTTTTTTTTTAAATTTTAAACCCTTAACTTCTGTGTATTGACTTATAGGTGGAAGATTGGTAAGGGTAGGCAATGGGGGTCAAGTGACTTGCCCAGGGTCACACAGCTGGGAAGTGTCTGAGGCTGAATTTGAAACTAGGACTTCCTGTCTCTAGGCCTGGCTCTCAATCCACTGAGCTACCCAGCTGCCCCCCAGAGTGCATATACTTAAAGGATACAGTATAGTTCTCATGATCCCAAAACTACTAAATCTGGTTTACAGTATCTCTTCACGTCCTTAGTCAGTCAAATTTATTGGCACTTCAGCGATTTCCAGCACTCTAATAGCCTTAGTCTATTTTAAATGGCATCATGCTGTTAGATAATGGCCCCACTTAATTGAGGGCTGCAATGGCAGAATCAAGAGAATGTGTTCATTTGATGCCCCACATCAACAGCAGCAATTGTTTTCAGAGCTGAAACTTCTGGCCCCATTCAATGAGTCACAATCCAATTTGGCTCTGTAGACAAAATATCAGTCTGCAAACTGGGAAAAGGATCCCTCTCTCATAAAAATGTTAGAGGCCAAAGACACAGAGGTAACAAAATATACTTTACCTTGATCAGGTTTGCAAATTAGCTGCTGAATATAAAAAGTCTGAGTTCCTGGAGTTAAAGGGCTAATCATTAAAAGTCATGTGAACAGAACATGATGAGATTTAGGGGGACAACTCCAAAACAGCTAATCTAGTTCAACTGAGGCCAAAAGCCTTACCCCATGATCCACTTGTCTAATATTTGCTGCCACATTTAGAAGCAGTAAATTCATTCTCTTCATTCTATAGTGGGAGATACAGAGTTTCAGTACTAGCCAGTACTGTTCAAAGTGTTTATTGCATCTACTTTCTGCCAAGGTGCTAATTTCAACCTCTCCACAATTTTTTTTTTTTAAACCCTTGTACTTCGGTGTATTGTCTCATAGGTGGAAGATTGGCAAGGGTGGGCAATGGGGGTCAAGTGACTTGCCCAGGGTCACACAGCTGGGAAGTGGCTGAGGCTGGGTTTGAACCTAGGACCTCCTGTCTCTAGGCCTGACTCTCACTCCACTGAGCTACCCAGCTGCCCCCTCTCTCCACAATTTTAAAAATTGTGCTCATGTTGACAATTATGGCACCCTTGGCAAAGGTTGCTATGAGAAACCTCACAGGGATTCTGAAGTAGAGTTATGCATTTTCTGACATCATATATATCTCTTGATTTTGAACATGAGATTGGATGGGGAGTATCCTCTTTTTTGGCTATTAATTAACAAAGGTGCACGTTTTGCCTCCATTAAAATGTAATCCTGCCCACCTGGCAACCTCACTCACTTTGTCTGTTGTTTTGCCAGAAAAGTCCAAGGCATTAGCCACTATGGCTAAGTCTTTTGTATACTTATACATTAGTTTTCCTGTTATACTGTTCATAGTCTAGGATTGTCATCATCAGGGTATTAATTAGATCTTCCAAAGTTAAATAAAAAAATTATCACCCTGAGAGGATAACCTCACCTTATTCCTTGTTTGTCAATGGCTGGTGAAAAGCCATCCTTTGAAAGAAGAGAAGTCTTATTGACCTGGTAGAGCCTTTGTACAATACTAATGGCCTGATTATGCTAGCCAGTCCATTCCATCACCAACCAGATTGTATTATTTGGCACTATGCCAAATACATCAGTCATATCAAGCCAGGCCATCCCCATGTGTTTTCTTTTTGTATTTGGCATCTTTTAGGATAGATTGCAGCAAAAAATTATGTTCATTGCAGTCATCAACAGGCATGAAACTCTTCTGGTTCTTGCTGATGTATCCATTCCTACAACTCTAATCGCCAAGTCTTTTTGATAAAACAGAGGCATAAATCTTAGTCATGGAATTACCCAAGGCTATAGGTCTCCAGTTGTAAGGCAGGTTCTTGTTGCCTTTATTGTGAATTGAAATGGTGTTAGATTGCTGCCACTCCTTCAGTAAATAATTATATTTCTGTATCATATTAAAAATGATTGCTAAAATATGTCTCTGGGTTGACCCTCTTCCAAATTCAATATCTAATGCCATTTGGTCTGGAGCCTGTTTTGTTCCAACCTTTCAAGTTGTCTCCTATTTCCATAGGAGTGAATAGGTCCAAGAATGGATTTTCTGTATTAGTGGGGATACCATGGCTTAGTATTAGATCATGTAAAACTGAATAAAGCAGCACTGGCTACAAATATGTTAAAAATATTAATATAAAATTGCTTTTGATATCTAAGATACTGATGAGGGCGCTTCATGGATTCTTTCTCTAAAAGCATGAGGATGATTAGTCCTACATAGTCTTTGCAATTAGGCTGCTTCTTCCACAGGATTTAATATTTATGGCTTAAAATTTGTAAAAAAGAAAAAGAAAAGCATTGCATTTATAGCCCTTCTGTACTCTCTTAAAATCTGACAAAATATTTTGAAAGTCTACTTCATTTCTGTAATTCTTAAAATTTTTAATCTACTTTTTGTGAAAATCAGACAGATGCAGATTGATAAAGAATGGTTGGGTATTTCTCTGTGATTTAAAATATTGTCATTAGTTTCCCATTTCAGTATTTCTGGTGGTAGTTTTATCTCCAGTATCATTGTCTTCTTATTTCTTGAGAGACTTGTCCTGGGTGGCAACTTCCTTTACATCATTATCTACAGGTTCATCTGTATCATCACTAAGAAAAAGCTTCTCTAGAAAATGTGCATTCTCATGGATATAAAATCATTGGCTTCTAACTGTTGAATTTTCATTCTGTGGATCCGTCTGAATGAATGTGAAGGAAGGCAGAATTTGTCTTTAAACTCAAAGGTGGGAATATGAGACATTTTCATAGGATGCAGACTTTCAGTGGATGCTGGAGTCTTAGATTGGACAGTGGTATAAACCTTTGTTAGTGCTTCCTATATTCTTTGAATGACATAGAATATTACCTGTGCACAGTATAGCTAAAGGCAAACTTTCATCCATGGTATTTTCTTAAGTGTTGTGATAAATCTCCACATCTCATGGTATAGCATCTAATGTTTGAAATTT
Organism: Gracilinanus agilis; assembly: GCF_016433145.1. Taxonomy (NCBI): domain Eukaryota; kingdom Metazoa; phylum Chordata; class Mammalia; order Didelphimorphia; family Didelphidae; genus Gracilinanus; species Gracilinanus agilis. The sequence goes on along the minus strand of NC_058133.1, from coordinate 248,170,758 downwards.
AAAGTTTACAATCAACAGAAAGTCTATTATATGGTTTCTAGATTGGCATCTTCTTCATTAGATGCCACTGGTTAGAGACCAATTTCAAGTTAAAAGTCTAATTTTAACAATGTTAACATTTTAGTTTTAAAATACTAAAACTAAATAACTCTAACCTCAATAACTCTAACTTAAACCTAATAATGATGATGATGATGATGATAATAGAGCCAATCCTAATTTATACTTATTTCTCATGTATCTTGATATAGTGTGTGTATATATATATATATCCTTATAGCTTTTACTATCTCTAATCTCTTTATCATCTACCCTAGCACTAGCTCTTAATGCATGCCTAAAACTTTTTTAAAAAAATACTGTACCTATCTTTTATTTTAGTCTATCCCTGATTCCCTATCCTTATTTCTCTCCCTACTAATGCTAATCTAATTTTATGTAAGCATATTTTTATATATGTCAAACATTAAATGTAAAATTTTATCAAAATAAATCATGAAACAACCACAGACAAATACAAAATATCAATCAGTCTAATCAAAGAGCAAGTATTTTTCTTCTCACTCAACAGATAAGAAAATGTGGCCTGAGAGGTTAAGTGATTTCCCAGGGCCACAGTATCTAAGATGATATTATAAAAGTGTCTTGACTCCAAGAAAAGTGTTTTTTCCTCCAAGTCAAGAACTGCCTCAGTGACCTAATCTAGGAAAAGGAGAGAGATGGTTTTATTTAAAGTCTATCATAGATATCCTCTATAGCAATGATTCATCATTGTCAACAAATATTTATTGCTTACTGATTATGTATATGCAAAAGACTGGATTAGGGCTGTGAGGACTATAAAGGTGAATAAAATACAATTCCTACCCATGCCTCCAAATCCTTTAGAGATAATAAGTTTGGCACAGACAAGCAGTATGATATAATGGACAGAGTGCTAGCCTCAGAACCTGTGTTCAAGTCTCTTTTCTAACACATACTGTCTGCATGAGCTCAGGCAAGTCATAGACTCTTGCTGCTCTATTTGAAGTCATAAAATCTGGTTTTAATTCAAGAGATTTGCTACTTGTTTGACTGTTTTGTCCTGAGTATTCTCATTTGTAAAATAAGAAGATTCCATGACCTCTAAGATCTTTTTTAGGTCTAAATTTATAATCTCCTAAGAAGGTGATTGACAGCAAGGAAAAAACCATAGATGGGTACCAAATGACCTATTGATAAGTGCAAGGGAATTGTCTCATTGTTTGTGATAACAAAGAGATGTAAATAAAATATGTGTCTCCAAATCAGGGAATGGTTCACTGAGCTATGGCATACTCACCGGCACAGACACCTCTTGTTTCATTAGACATTTAACTTTATTGAAGACCTGTTGTTGGAGCTGGTCCCAGGATATGGCTCTGTCTTCCCTCATTAGTAAAGGTGGACCAAATCTGTAGTAAGACACAGAAGAGTTTCTTTCAATAATAGAAAAGCCAGTCAAATGTAGGAGAATTCTAATTAATTAAGCGGCCTATGCATTTGTTTCTCTCAAGTTTTTGTCAATAAAATATTTTTTTCACATAGCAGGTATGGCCAATAAATACATTTTGAATGACTGCACAAGTACAGGGCAGATACTATCTACTTGTTTTTAGTCAAGTAACTTTGAGCTACAGAGAAGAGTTTAAGGAGAAAAGATATATATCTGCCTCTTTAAAAGATAGTATGTTTCAATGACTCTATGACATGACCTTTTTTTTTTTTTTTTTTTTTAAATAAACCCTTAATTTCGGTGTATTGTCTCATAGGTGGAAGAGTGGTAAGGGTGGGCAATGGGGGTCAAGTGACTTGCCCAGGGTCACATAGCTGGGAAGTGGCTGAGGCCGGGTTTGAACCTAGGACCTCCCATCTCTAGGCCTCATTCTCACTCCACTGAGCTACCCAGCTGCCCCCGACATGACCTTTTGATTCTCCTTTTCCTTTTGGTCCTTTCTTCCTTTCAAGTCATTTTTCTCTTCTGATTTTTTTGCATCATTTTCCAGCAGGTCAATTCTGGCTTTCAATGCCTGTGCCTCTGTTTCTAGATGACCTATTTTGCTTCTTAGGCTACTATTTTCCATTTGCCATTTTTCTTCAACCTGTCTTATTTGATTTTTTAAAATTTTAAATCCTTACCTTCCGTCTTGGAGTCAAAACTGTGTATTGGCTCCAAGGCAGAAGAGTGGTAAGGGCTAGGCAATGGGGGTCAAGTGATCTTACTTGATTTTTAAATTCCTTTTTTAACTTCTCCAGAACCTGCATCGAATTCCCTGGGTTTTTTTTAGGCTTTGCTTCATGTTCTCTGGATCTTGTTGTCCCTCTCCATTGGTTCTGTTCTTTGTAGAAGCTTTCAGTTGTAGCTTTCTTCTTTTTCTCTTGTTTACTCATTTTATTTACTTTTTTTTTTTTAAAACCCTTACCTTCCTTCTTGGAGTCAATACTGTGTATTGGCTCCAAGGCAGAAGGGTGGTAAGGGTTAGGCAAGGGGGGTCAAGTGACTTGCCCAAGGTCACACAGCTGGGAAGTGTCTGAGGCCAGATTTGAACCTAGGACCTCCCATCTCTAGGCCTGGCTCTCAATCCACTGAGCTACCCAGATGCCCCCATTTTATTTATTTTAAAATTTTTTTTTTTTCTGCCCTATGGACTATAAACTTGACCCTCTGTTGATTTACCAAACCTGAGCTATTATGCTCTTGAGGCTGAATCTTCTCTTTTCTAAAATCCTTTGTTGGTATACTGGATTCAACTAGTTGAGTTAACCTGCTGAGCTAGCCTGCCCTGGGGCAAATTTTTTCACTATAGCCATCAGGCCCAGAGTATCTAACCAGGTGGCCCCTCTAGAGTATGTGACCCTGGGCAAGTCACTTAACCCTGTTTGCCTCAGTTTCATCATCTGCAAAAAAAATGATCTGAAGAAGGAAAAGGCCAACTACCCCCCACACACACACTTTCCCAAGAAAATCACATAAGGGTCATGAAGAGTTGGACATGACTGAAAAACAACTAAACAACAACAAACACAAATTTACCATACAGAAATTTATGAAAATAAAAGTTGACTAATTTTTTATGTGTTTGCCTCAAAAGCACCAAAGGAAAGCAATACCATCCCTACTTCACAGATAACAAAATCAGGACCTAAAGAAAGTAAATCCTAGGTTCCACAACTAGTACAGGACACAAGTCCATGTCATCCAACTTCAAACCCAATGTTAACTCTTTGGAACACCATATTGGCTCAATCACTGTCTGTTGTTCAGTTATTTTCAATGAGAGAAATGGAATTCTTGGATAGGAAGTGACTTGACCAAGTATTATCTAGAATGTGACTTATTTTAATTTTGACTACATCAAACTAAAAAGTTTTTGTACAGACAAAACCAATGTTACCAAAATTAGAAGGGAAGCAACAAATTGGGGGGAAAAACCTTTATAACAAAAAATTCAGACAAAGGTCTAATTACTCAAATATACAAAGAGCTAAATGAATTGTACAAAAAAATCAAGCCATCCCCCAATTGATAAGTGGGCAAAGGACATGAATAGGCAATTTTCAGATAAAGAAATCAAAACTATCAATAAGCACATGAGAAAGTGTTCTAAATCTCTTAGAATTAGAGAAATGCAAATCAAAATAACTCTGAGATATCACCTCACACCTAGCAGATTAGCTAAAATGCCAGCAGAGGAGAGTAATGAATGTTGGAGGGGATGTGGCAAAATTGGGGCATTAATGCACTGCTGGTAGAGTTGTGAATTGATCCAACCATTCTGGATGACAATTTGGAACTATGCTCACAGGGCTTTAAAAGACTATCTGCCTTTTGATCCAGCCATCACATTGCTTGGTTAATAACCCAAAGAGATAATAAGGAAAAAGACTTGTACCAAAATATTTATAGTTGTGCTCTTTGTGGTGGCAAAAAATTGGAAAATGAGGGGGTGTCATCAATTGGGAAATGGTTAAACAAATCGTGGTATCTGTTGGTGATGGAATACTATTGTGTTCAAAGGAATAATGAACTGGAGGAATTCCATGTGAACTGGAATGATCTCCAGGAATTGATGCAGAATGAAAGGAGCAGATCCAGGAGAACATTGTACACAGAGACGGATACACTGTGGTAAAATCGAATGTAATGGACTTCTGTACTAGCAGCAATGCAAGAATCCAGAGCAAAACTGAGGGACTTATGAGAAAGAAAACTAGCCACGTTCAGAGGAAGAACTGTGGGAGGAGAAACACAGAAGACAAACAACTGCTTGAACACGTCGGGTGTTGGGGATATTATTGGGGATGTAGACACTAAACGATAACTCTAGTTCAACTATCAATAATATGGAATTAGGTCTTGATCAATGATACATGTAAAACCCAGTGGATTGGGGCAGCTGGGTAGCTCAGTGGATTGAGAGCCAGGCCTAGAGACCAGGAGTCCTAGGTTCAAATCTGGCCTCAGACACTCCCCAGCTGTGTGACCCTGGGTAAGTCACTTGACCCCCATTGCCCACCCTTACCACTCTTCCACCAAGGAATACACAGAAGTTAAGGGTTTTAAAAAAAAAAAAAAAAAAGAAACAGTGGAACTGTGCATTGGCTAAGGGGGGGGAGGGTTAGGGGGTTTACAGGATTGGGAAAGAACATGAAACATTAACTATGGGAAAATATTCAAAATAAAAATAAAAAATAGAATGTGACTTATTTGCTAAAATTCCCTCTTTTTGGTATCTCTACCTCAGTTAACAGCAACAAATGTAATTGTGTGACCTTGACCCCTGACCATTCATTCCTTAAGTAGCCTCTAGGAATTAAAGCATCTAGGATTTGGAAAGGACCTTAAGGGCCATCAAAAGTACTTGTACTTGTACCACTTGTACCATTTTCTCAACCATAAATTATCATCCAGTCCCATGATAAAACCTCTAATAGTGAGGAACTCACTGCTATCCAAAGCAGCCCATTCCTGTTTTGGTCAGTTATTATTATGAGGAGCTTCTTTATTTTTCCTTGATATCAGGTCTAAATTTGTCTCTCTGTAACACCCATTCATCGTCCCTAGGTTTGCCCCTTGGGCTTAAGCATAATGAGTCTAGTCCCTCTTTCAAACCAGTCCGATATTACCCAACACCAAATACATGAAGACACCTATATTTCTGTCATATCCCATCAGATTTGGCCTCTACTACTCCTATATTTTGTTGTCTGAAAGAAAGGACCACAGGGTAAGACACAGGACCCACATGTTACATGAGTCCTCTTTTTATTACTTTACTGATCCTGAGAGAAGAAGGAACAGAAATAGGTAATCATCCAAGTTAAGTTCCAGACAAGTGATTTTGGAAGTGGAAAGAAGAATTGAAAAAGTAGTGTTTGTGAATATTAGTAACCATGGTGTCCAAGTAGGAGAAGGAATATTCTTTCTTTAAATTTAAGTTTATTTATTTAATTAATTTAGAGTATTTTTCTATAGTTACATGAATCATGTTCTTTCCCTTCCCTTCTCCCACCCACCCCTCCTGTAGCCAGTGAGCAATTCCACTGGGTTTTACATGTGTCATTGACCAAGATCTATTTCCATATTATTAGTATTTGCACTAGAGTGATCATTTAAAGTCTACATCTCCAATCATATCCACCAAACATGTGATCAAGCAGTTGTTTTTCTTCTGTATTTCTACTCCCACAGTTCTTTCTTTGAAAGCATTCTTTCTCATAAGTCCCTCAGAATTGTCCTGGATCACTGCATTACTGCCAGTAGAGAAATCTATTATATTCAATTGTGCCACAGTGTATCTGTCTCTGTGTATAAGGTTCTCCTGGTTCTGCTCCTTTCACTCTGCATCAATTCCTGGAAGTCTACATTTCACATGATATTCCTCCAGTTCATTATTCCTTTGAGCACAATAGTATTCCATCACCAACAGATACCACAATTTGTTTAGCCATTTCCTAATTGATGACACCCCCTCATTTTCCAATTTTTTGCCACCACAAAGAGCACAACTATAAATATTTTGGTACAAGTCTTTTTCCTTATTATCTCTTTGGGGTACAAACCCAGCAGTGGTATGGCTGGATCAAAGGGCAGGTGGTCTTTTAAAGCCCTTTGGGCGTAGTTCTAAATTGCCATCCAGAATGGTTGGATCAATTCACAACTCTACCAGCAGTGCATTAATGCCCCAATTTTGCCACATCCCCTCCAACATTTATTACTTTTCTTTGCTGTAATATTAGCCAATCTGCTAGGTGTGAAATGGTATCTCAGAGTTGTTTTGATTTGCATCGGAGAAGGAATATTCTTGAAGTAAGCCATGATGTGGATAGGGTGCTATCCACAGCTAAGGAAAAGGGTAATTATCCTAGCATTTTTAAAAAGTTTAAGGAAATAATTGCAGAAGAATTGAAAATTGTTACAAATACTAAGAACACTTCAATCATTTTTCAGTTGCTAAAAGTGTCAATCACTAAGTTAGCTTTGTCAAGACACTGGAAAAATGTTGACTAAAAAATAATCCCATTTCACAAATAATCTTGAGCATCAAATATTTTACAGAAATTATGAATTAAATGTTTAAAACTAGTGTCTGGACCACAAAATGAAAGCTTAAATGGAATAATACTTCATGATGACATGTCACACAAAACACTTTCCTCCCACCCCTTTTGGATTATAGATCACTATAAGTATAAAATAAGAAACACAAAATGTAGTCAAAGGACTTTTGCCTATCTCTTCTCCTCAATGATACTGTTCCTTCTTTGTTTAGGCACTTTCCAGGAAAACATGTGGAAGAGTATATCTAGTCAAGGAACCATATTTGTTTTGAACTCACTGTAAAAATGTAAGAGGTAGGATATTGGTTTGTAAAAACAATGGCACGGTATCCTGAGTATCCTATTAGGAGAAAATTCTGAACTTCTTCATAATTTGGTTTCTGTTGAGAACACTGCAGTCATAACTGTGATAACCCTTTGTTATCTGAATGTTAGAGATCACTAGGAACATTGACCCCTATATTTTTCAGTATCAAAAATTTTAAATGTAGGGGACTAGGCAGTCTGGTTAATATCATCTTCACCTGCTTCACACAAATCATGATTATTGTCCGTGTCATTGACCATAAAATTGTGGAACATTTCACACCAATTCTGTTATACTCACATTTTTCCCAAACCATTTAAAACAACTGCAAACAATAAATTATAGGAAAGTGACTATAGCAGGTGGTTCTAGCCTTTGAAAGGTAACAAGCACAGTAATTGATGGTTTCTAACCTTGCAATTCAGTTATTTTTTTGATGCTATACTAAGCCTGGACTGGTATTAATGGATTTTATCATTAAAACACATGATGTTTAAGAGGCATGATTTTAATGTACCATACTGGAGCAAACTGAAGTTGTTTGATTTTTTTTTGTTTGTTTGTTTGTTTGGGTAAATCTTGTAAATCAATTGTTAATCAGAGTTTTTATTTTCTAAATTAATCTCTCTAGAGGGAGAAGAAAATGATCTCTGACCAAAGCACTTGCATCTTATACACTGGGATCAATAAAATGTTGGTAGCAACAATATATCTTAAATATTTAGATTTCAACTACAAGCTTTATATATTTCAATGTCTCATTTCTCATGCCTGTAAATCAGAAGTAAATCCCCCCCACTTCATCTAACTTGAAGAAGCAAACAATGATTCATTTTAATCCAATGGAAAGAACAATTGACTTCCTTCTCTTGCAACTTAGTGGCAAATTATTTTATTCTTCTGAACTTTGGTTTTGCCTTCTAAAATATGTTAAATGTGACAAGAAAGCCAGTTTTGAGGCAGTAATACCTACCTAGTTTCAAGTATGCCATTTATACATACTAATTATAAACTTGTTTATTTTGGTATATGATTTGGGGTTTTCGTTTTATAAGATTATTCTCTTGCAAAAATGAGTAATTTGGGTTCCGGGTTAAGGGCGGCAGAGTAAGAAGCAACTCTTAACCTCTCCTGACCAAAACACACAAAACTCCTCAAGGAGACATAAAAACAAGTCCAGACGAACGGAGGAACCCCACAACAAGGTTCGTGGAATCGAGGCATTTCCGTGCTAAAAAGGGGTGAAACAGCTCTCACTAAATCGCGGGCTAAGCAACCAACCCACCCCCACCCAACCCCACATACACCACCTATAGCTCTGAAGCCAGTTAAAAAGAAATAGAGCAAGTATGGGGCACCCATCGAGTCATTGGCAGCTCCGGGGCCTGTTCCTGAGAGCAGCAAGATTTGGGACTCCAAAAAGCCAAAGAACGCACCTGAAATCTGAGCGCGGGCTTAGGGCGTAGAGCGCGGGAGCAGAGCTCAGGCTGGCTCAGAGCTCAGGCGGGCTCAGAGCTCAGGCTCCGCGGAGGCGTGGGTGGACGCAGACACAGCCACGAGCTAAATCTCTGAAACCCTGAATGGGGAACCAGCGTAGGCGGGTATATGACTGTGGAAGCAGCGCCCAGAGACTTGTAAAGAAACCTCTGGCAGAGGATCAAGCAAGGGGGTTCACCAGGGGGCTTGACCGCGGACAGACCCTGAGTGCGAGGATAAACCTGAGAAGCTGCTGGGCTAACGATGGCTACCCAGTCTCAGGAAGTTCAGAAGAGAAAGATTAACAACAAGAAAAAGAAGTCTTTAACACTCGACAGCTTTTACACAGAGAAAATCCAGACAACCAAGCAAACAGAGGAGAACAAACAAGCATCCGGACCCTCCTCAAATAAGGAAAACTCCTCACAAGCTATGGAAGAGTTCAAAACTGAGATTTTGAGGAAAATGGAAGAGATCTGGCAAGAAAATAACAGTTTAAAAGGAAGAATCTTGCAATTGGAAAGTGAGGCTCAGAAACCAATTGAACTGATAAGCAAATTGAACACCAGAAATGACCAGATTGAGAAGGAATACCAGAAGATTATAGCCGAAAACCGAAAGATTATACCTGAAAACCAATCCCTAAAGGCCAGAATTGAGCAATTAGAAGCTAATGACCTTTCAAGACAACAAGAACAAATAAAACAAAGCCAAAAGACTGAAAAAATAGAAGGAAACATGAAATATCTCAATGAGAGAGTGACAGACCAAGAAAACCGGTCTAGAAGAGACGATTTGAGAATAATCGGTCTTCCAGAAAAACCAGAAATTAATAGAAACCTGGACTCCATACTAACAGAAATAATTCAGCAAAATTGCCCTGAAGTCCTACAACAAGAGGGCAATATAGACATTGAAAGGATTCATAGAACACCTGCGACATTTGATCAAGAAAAGAAAACACCCAGAAATATAATTGCCAAATTCAAGAG
>NC_058133.1:248133463-248156404 GCF_016433145.1 Gracilinanus agilis | reverse complement strand
TGCCTAGATTAACAGCAGAAGAAATAGAATACCTAAATAATCCCATATCAGAAAAAGAAATTGAACAAGCCATTAAAGAACTCCCTAAGAAAAAATCGCCAGGGCCTGATGGATTCACAAGTGAATTCTATCAGACATTCAAAGAACAACTAATCCCAATACTACACAAATTATTTGATATGATGAGCAAAGAAGGAGTCCTACCAAATTCCTTTTATGACACAAATATGGTACTGATTCCAAAGCCAGGGAGACCAAAAACAGAGAAAGAAAACTACAGACCAATCTCCCTAATGAACATAGATGCAAAAATCTTAAATAGAATACTAGCAAAGAGACTCCAGCAAGTAATTAAGAATATCATTCACCATGATCAGGTGGGATTTATACCAGGAATGCAAGGTTGGTTCAACATTAGGAAAACCATCCACATAATTGACCATATCAACAGTCTAAGAAACAAAAATCACATGATCATTTCAATAGATGCTGAAAAAGCCTTTGACAAAATACAGCATCCATTCCTATTGAAAACACTGAAAAGTATAGGAATAGAAGGACCTTTCCTAAAAATAATAAACAGTATATACCTAAAACCATCAACAAACATCATATGCAATGGGGATAAATTAGAAGCCTTCCCAATAAGATCAGGAGTAAAACAAGGATGCCCATTGTCACCTCTATTATTTAACATTGTACTAGAAACACTAGCAGTTGCAATTAGAGAAGAAAAAGAAATTGAAGGTATCAAAGTGGGCAAGGAGGAGACTAAGCTATCACTCTTTGCAGATGATATGATGGTCTACTTAAAAAATCCTGGAGAATCAACTAAGAAGTTTGTAGAAATAATTAACAACTTTTTGCAGGTTACAAAATAAATGCACATAAATCATCAGCATTTCTATACATTTCCAACACACTAGAGCAGCAAGAAGTAGAAAGAGAAACACCATTTAAAATCACCCTAGACGATATAAAATACTTAGGAATCTATCTACCAAAACAAACACAGCAATTATATGAAAACAACTACAAAACACTTTCCAAACAAATAAAACTGAATCTAAACAAATGGAAAGCCATTGATTGCTCATGGGTAGGTAGAGCTAACATAATAAAAATGACAATTCTACCCAAATTAATTTACCTATTTAGTGCCATACCTATTAAGCTACCAAAAAACTTCTTTACTGAATTAGAAAAAACTATAACCAATTTCATTTGGAATAACAAAAGATCAAGAATATCAAGGGAAATAATGAAAAAAAATGTGAAGGAAGGGGGCCTAGCAGTACCAGATATTAAACTATACTATAAAGCAGCAGTCATCAAAACAATATGGTACTGGCTAAGAGACAGAAGGGAGGATCAATGGAATAGACTTGGGGTAAATGACATCAGCAAGACAGTGTATGATAAACCCAAAGAGCCCAACTTTGGGGACATGAATCCACTATTTGACAAAAACTGCTGGGAAATTTGGAAAACAATATGGGAGAGATTAGGCCTAGATCAACATCTCACACCCTACACCAAGATAAATTCAGAATGGGTGAACGACTTGAATATAAAGAGGGAAACTAAATAAGTTAAGTGAACACAGAATAGTATACTTGTCAGATCTCTGGGAAAGGAAAGACTTTAAAACCAAGCAAGAGTTAGAGAAAATTACAAAATGTAAATTAAATGGTTTTGATTATATTAAACTAAAAAGCTTTTGTACTAACAAAAACAATGTAGTCAAAATCAGGAGGGAAACAACATATTGGGAAAAAATCTTTATAACGAAAAACTCTGACAGGGGTCTAATTACTCAAATATACAAGGAGTTAAAGCAATTGTATAAAAAATCAAGCCATTCCCCAATTGATAAATGGGCAAGAGACATGAATAGGCAATTTTCAGGTAAAGAAATCAAAAGTATCAATAAGCACATGAGAAAGTGTTCCAAATCTCTAATAATTAGAGAAATGCAAATCAAAACAACTCTGAGGTATCACCTCACACCTAGCAGATTGGCTAAAATGAAAGAAGGGGAGAGTAATGAATGTTGGAGGGGATGTGGCAAAATTGGGACATTAATGCATTGCTGGTGTAGCTGTGAACTGATCCAGCCATTCTGGCTGGCAATTTGGAATCATGCTCAAAGGGCTATAAAAGACTGCCTTCCCTTTGATCCAGCCATACCATTGCTGGGTTTGTACCCCAAAGAGATCAAAGATAAACAGACTTGTAAGAAAATATTTATAGCTGCGCTTTTTGTGGTGGCAACAAATTGGAAAAGGAGGGTATGCCCTTCAACTGGGGAATGGCTGAACAAACTGTGGTATATGCGGGTGATGGAATACTATTGTGCTAAAAGGAATAATAAACTGGAGAAGTTCCAGGTGAACTGGAGAGACCTCCGGGAACTGATGCAGAGTGAAAGGAGCAGAGCCAGAAAAACATTGTATACAGAGACTGACATACTGTGGTAAAATCGAATGTAATGGGCTTCTGTACCAGCAGCAATGCAATGACCCAGGACAATTCTGAGGGATTTATGTTAAAGAATGCTACCCACTTTCAGAAGAAGGACTGCAGGAGAGGAACCATATAAGAAAAGCAACTGCTTGAATGCATGGGTCGGGTGGACATGATTGGGGATGTGGACTCGAAACTACCACACCAATGCAACCACCAAGAATTTGGAAATTGGTCTTGATCAAGGACACATGACAAAACCAGTGGAAATGTGTGTCGGCCATGGGTGGGGGGAGTGCGGGGGGTGAAGGGGAAAGTAGGAGCATGAATCATGTAACCATGTTAAAAATGATTATTAATAAATGTTAAAAAAAAAAGCTGACAAAAAAAATGAGTAATTTGGAAGTATGTTTTATAGCCCAGTAGAATTTCTTGTCAACTCTGTGAGTGGGGAGAGAAGAAGGGAGGAAGACAATATGAATCATATAACTTTGGAAAACTTGGAATAAAATAAAGATAGCTTTAAAAAAAAAGGAACTAATGTGAATCACAAAATAAACAAACAAAAACAAACATATACTAATTGTATGACTAAAATCAAAGTAACTATTTCTTTCAATACCTCCAAGAAGTTCACCAAGTCTAAAAGACCATTGATGTAGGGAATTTCCTACACTGAAGAAACCTGAGATGTAGACAAAAAGAGGGGAGGGAAGATATTAATATCTGACCTATCTCAGATGATGACTAATAGATTCAGATGACATAATATAAATGAAAACTTTTTAGAGCAATAAATGAATGAAAAATATTATTTAGAAGCAGTGTATTAGAGTGGAATGAGCACAGAATCAGGAGTCCAAAAACCCTGAATTCAGGTTCTAGTTCAAACATTAGTAAAGTGACTGGGTAAATCACTGAACTTTTCCAATTCAGTTTCTTCACCTAGAAAGAGTTCATCTCAGGGAGTTGGGAAAGTAAATGGAATCTTACTATAACATGAGGAAAATTAATGGCGAATTACTTGCATTATTTATTAGTAAAATTTATGTGGGAAATCAAGCTCCTTATAAATAGTTCATGCCTCAAGACTAGGTTGGACTTCAATAGCTCCCTGACATTAAATCTCTTAACATGCCAGAAAAGGGCTCATTTGCCCTCCTATAAATACCCCTCCAGCTTTTTAATATCCTTCTTAAATGATGGCACTCAGAATTCAATAGCCAAAATATATTTACTAAGCACCTTCTACATAGCAGGCACTGTGCTAAGTTACCCTGAGGAAACAAAGATAAGACAGTTTCTGCTCTCAAGGAGCTCCCAGTCTGTGTGAGAGACATAACATGCAAACTATGTGGTATTGTATACCTGTGACGATAAAGGGAAGATATTAAATATATAATTTTTATATCAGTAGCCTTAAAATAATGCAATTATATTGTTACATAAGTACCAGAAGTTGTGTAATTGGAATTTGGGAGACGCCATTTAAAAGTATATATATATATTTTCTATGGACACATGGGAACTATCAAACTACATTTCCCGTGGTCCAACAGGTTTCCGGTTCCCGTTCTTTGGGTGTGGGAATGCCTGCGTCACCACACAGAGGACAGTTTAAATGGGAGGAGAATCGAAAGTAAGCCCTCTTTAGCTACCTGAGCGTGCGGGGAGAGGAAAAGGTAAATGGCTGAGGTGAGGTTGGAATAGGTTTCTTACAGGCGCGTGGTCAGTTTATCTCTATCAGCATGGCTTTTATTAAAATACTATTCTTCCTTTTGATCTCGGCCCTCATCATTTTTAATAATAACAAAGTCATCTGAATAACACATTTTGCTTCTATGTATTTCTATATTTTTATGACTTAAAAAAGAACACCTATTCAGTGAAACTTTAATCTAGAAATAAAAAAAAAATCTAACATCCCAATCATTTGATTATTTAAAATAATGTGGAAAGGGTGTGTAATGTCAAAGCAGTCCTATCTAAGATTACTTATAGACAGCATCAATGACAAACATTAATTGAAAGAGTTAGAAAGAATCATCTAGTCCAATCCCTACATGAAAGAAATCCCCCATTATAACATACCCAACAAGTGTTGAGCCTCTGTCTGAATAATTTTTTAAAAAAAATCTTTATCTTCTGTCTTAGAATTGATACTAAGTATTGCTTGCTAGGCAACTGGGGTTAAATGACTTAAATCACACATAGCTAGGAAGTGTCTGAGGTCCTATTTGACCCCAGGACCTTCCATCTCCAAGTCTGGCTCTGTATCCACTAGCCACTTAGCTACCCCTGCCTGAATACTTCTAAGAAAAGGGACTCTACCATCTTTCAATGCAGCCCATTCTTCGACAGCTCTAATTTTTAGGATGGATATTCTGACACTAAGATTAAAGTAACTTTTTTCCATCTTCTACCTTTTGCTCTTGGTTCTCTTTTCTAGGACCAAACATAAAAATTTAATCCTTCTTCTATATATAGCTCTTGAAATACTAGAAGATAGCTATCATTTGCTTTAAAGCTTCTCTTCTTCAGGCTAAACATCCCTAGTTCTGTCAACTTATTTTTATCAATATCCTCAAACTATTGCACCAAGAATTTAAACACAATACTTCAGAGGAGATCTGATGAAGGCAGAAGATAATGAGGCTATCACCTCTCTATTCCTGGAACCTATGCCCCTTTCAACTAAGTTCTTTGTAATCACCAAAATCTGGAAACAAAGTAGATGCCCATGCAATATGGGTTGGCTAAACAAGTTATAGTATGTGAAGGTAATGCAATATTACTGTGCTATAAGAAATGACAAAGATGATGAATACAGGGAAGAATGGGGAATCTTATATGAAAATGATGTGAAGTAGAATAAGCAGAACCACTAAAACAATATATAACAATATAAATGGAAACAAATGGAAATAAAAGGACTGGGCTTGGCCCTAAAGAAGAGTTATGAGAAGGCACCACACTTAGCTTTATCTGCAGGGATGAGGGATTCTGGGTGTGGAACACCACATATGTCAGACTTCTTGAATGTGTTGGATAGATTTGCTGAACTGTTTTTCCTCCCTTTTAAAATTCTTTGTTTTAAGGGATGATTCTTGGGGGAAAGGAGTGGAGGAGAAATTTAATGGAAAACATAAATGATACAAAAAGAAAAGATATCAATTTAAACATTTTCCCTAGAAATCCAGTGATCCTTTTATGTATACCACACTGTCACCCCGCCTAGATATGGTTTTCATTAGGCACCTTTCAAAGCCTCTGATGTGAGTCATCAACAAGTATACTTGTTTTTGTTGGGAGATCCACAGAGTGAATTGTAAGATGACTTTGATGGGAAAATCACTTAACAAATGTAGAACTCAATTCCTTAAGTGATCTCCAAGAACCAAAACCATGTTCTTACGGTTTCCATCAGGTTTGGACTAGATCCTGAATGGCCCTATAATGAGCCAAGAAGCACATGATGAGCATTTAAAATGTATTTACCTACTAGAACATTAGTAGAGTTTTCCTGTTATGCATTAGGTGGCAATAAGTTGGCAGATAAAATCGTTAAATAGAATAAGATTTTTGACAGCCTTTTAAAAATAGTTCCTTTAAAAAGACTAGGAATCTGTAGATTTGCCAAAAAGAACATGGATCCTCTCTTTTGGGTAGCTTACCCTGTTTACATCTAGAAAGCATTTTTCCACTTTGCTATCTGCATAATATATAAATAGCAGGCTGTATCAATAATTATTTATATAGAACGTTATCTCACAGCATTCTACTCCTTGCCAAAATAGTCAAAAATATCTAAAAATCTCCAAAACTGTTAAGCTGATTAAAAAATGAAAAATAAAAGGAATAAATTATATCATACCTTTTAGCCTTGTGTCCTGACCCCACCAAGTTACAAAGTAGTATTAGCACTTTGCTCCCACTTCCAGAAGGCAAAGATTCAGTTGATAAAGTAGACGTCTGTGGAAGGCTCTGGCCTTTGTATTTGCTGACCTGAATTTTGGAGGGACAATCTGAAAAAATGTATATAAAAGAATTAAGCTTCTATGATTATATGAATGGGTTTAACTTCACAGTCCCTATAGTCTAATATTCTATCTCAAGTAGCAGGGAGATAGGTAAAAAGAATGGTGAATCTGGAGCCAAAAAAGAGAGACCCTGGATCTGATACTCATGAACTACATAATCACGGTCAAGTCACAACTTCTTGGCATTTCAGGTTTCTCATTGATATTTGTATTACCTATCCTTGCAAGATAATGAAAGAAAAACACTTTAAAAATGAAAGCACTTATAAATGTGAGCTATTGTTATTAGCAAAGTGGGGAAGTAATACATATTAATTTTTTTCTCCTTGATCTTTTCCCCAGGTTATTGTGTATGTATATATTTCCTCCTCACTTTGCTAATAATAATAACAGCTCACATTTATACATTTATAGCATTTACTATGTGCCAGACACTCTGCTAACTGCTTTGCAAACATTATTTCATTGCATCCAACTTGCAAAAGACCTTTTATGATTGCTTGTCATTACAATAACTTCAAAAAGTTAGGAGGTCTTCTTTAATAGATTTTTGTAAAACAAGAGCACTATTAGCAGCACTATTTTTTCTGGCTTTTGTCAAATAAAGTAAGAATTAGTTTCAGAAACCATCATTAGCTATGAATAAACAAAGTGCCCCTATTTGATTGTCACAGAATTTAGATCCATTTTTAGTTAATGGGATAATATATATATATGCACATATAATATACACAACTCATGATCGTTTAAAATAGCAAACACTAGGATTAGTAACCAAAAGTCTTTCACAATATTGGCTAGGTACAAGGTTATCCAAACCCAATTCTCAGGTAGTGTAGAAGTAAGCAATGTAGCTGAGTACTTATCCACAACTCTTTCAAACATATCTATTAAAAGCACCAGGCCAAATCCTAATGGAAAATCCAGAAAAGGTCAGAGTGAATCTTTTGTCTAGTCCAGGATGGCACTGGAAGACAGACAAAGGTATGTAGACACAGAAGCCAGGGTTGGGCATGCAGCAAAGCACAGAGAATTCTAGTGCCCAGGACATCAGCACAAAAAGAGGTCCCAACTCTCCCAACTAGTACTTTGTGACCTATTACACAGTCCTGGATCACAAATCCTGGGCTAAGTCAGAAGGGAACATGCACTCAGCTGGCATTATTAAGAAGGGAGGCCCTAGATGGTACAGGGTATACAGTGATCCCTCGCCTATCACAGGAGTTATGTTCCAAAAACCCCTGTGATAGGTGAAAATCCATGAAATACAGTCACTGAGCCAATCAGCACCCAGGATACAGAACACAGTGCTGTGGTTGGTCACTTTTCATTCCATCAGCCAATACTGTGCTATGTACAATTGTCACATTGGCAAACTTGCACAAGCGATAGTGGTTTACTGCATTTCCATTGTATGGTATTCATCCACAAAATCCTGTGATATAGCGAAAACTCTGCGATACAGAGAAGCCGCAATAAGTGAACTGTGATATAGCAAGGGACTGTATTGTAAAAGAGTCTTAGAGGGATGTTAGATGTTACAACCCACCTAGGAACTCCCCAGGGCCAGTGAAGCACAAAAACCCTTGGCTTATGAAAATAAAGTTTATTTTAAAAAGAGAAGAAAGAAACTGGTAGGTAGGACCTTAGCACTATCCACACTAACTCCACCCAACTTCTAAGTCTCTTGCTGAAGGAGAACCTTTGCTTTCTTTTATGGGCCCTACTTAATCCTCCCTATGCTATCTAAGAACCCCACCCCCCATTCTATCTGACAATCTAAACTTACTACCAATAATTAATAAGAAAGGGAAAAAACCCTGGGTTTGGCTGCTATATTAAGTAACCAAAGTTATAGATGGAAAGCTTTGGATTGCCTTAACCAATAGAAATTCTGGAGCTGGACCACTGGCGGATGAAACCTGGACTCAGGGAAATTGTTTCCCTCCAAGTAAATCCTCTACCTAGATGCCAAGGACTTCTCCATGAAATCCCAACCCTTTAGGGAGAATCTCTCAGAGGAAAAACCCTCCTTCACTTTGATGGGAATTGTAGGCAGAGAGACAAAATCTTCCTCCAGCTTGGTCAAAATCCAAGAAGGAATGAAGTTCAGTTATTTACAGTTGTAGAGCCACAATTCCTTTGTTACCCAGAATCCCTTCCCAGGGCTTCTCTCAAAATTCCCTTCTTTCAACTAACCCTAATAATCAGACTATCCCTAACTATATTCCTACAGGACGACTGTAGTACTAACTGAGAAAGTTCAGAATCCAGGAGCATCAAGGGTGGTTCAGATCCCCAAACACTGAATACAACCTCATTTCCAGCATCTTGTTCAATCTGAAGAGGGATTACCAAGGCAGGAAACTCACACCAAGTGGGTATCTACAATCTGTCATATTGAACCAGCAGAGCACACAGGTCAGGAAATTGCAGGGCTGAAAGTGTGTGGGGGTGGTGGTGGTTAGCAATTATACTTCACTCTGGCACAGACTCTTTTGGAAGCAGTGAAAGTTTAAAGAGTCCCTAAGTTGCCCCTGATATAGTGGAAGACCACAGTATTCAATACCCCAAGAAAGCAGTACAGGACCAGTACAGACCTCCAAAATTGTGGCAAAGCTCAGCCCTGATATCAAGTCCAAAGTAAAAAAGTAGCATGGAAAAATAGGCAAACAAGAACAGAACCATACCAAGGGTTGGTGGGAAGGATTTAAGACACAAGTACATATAAAGAGAATCAACAAGTAAATATCCACAAGTAAATACAGACTGGGCATGAATTCAACTAAAATTTCTGGAAGAAATGAAGCAAGAGTTACCAAAAAGGATTTTAAAATATTTTCATAAAAGGAATAAGGATTGGAAAGGGAATTACAGGCTAGCACAAAAAGCACAAAACCTTGCTTAAGCAACAAACTCGTCAATAAGAAATGTTAAAGGCAAATTAAAAGACTGAAAAGATGGAAGAATATGTAAAGTATCTCATAGCAAATATAATTAACCTGGGGAAAAGTTCAAGGAGAAAAAAAATTAAAGAATCATGGAACATACACAGGTTTAAGGTCAATGGCTGGAGCGAAATCTTTTGAGCTTCAACTGAGAAAAATAAGGTAGGAGTTGCAATCATGATTTTTAACAGAGCCAAAGTAAAAATAGATCTGGTTAAAGAGATAGGGAAGGTAATTACATCCTAATAAAAGGCAATATAAACAACGAAGAAATATCAGTACTCAACATGTATGCACCAAATGGCATAGCATCCAAATTTCTAAAGGAGAAGCTAGTGGAGCTCAAGGACAAAATAGATAGCAAAATGATACTAGTGGCCAACCTCAACCTTTCCCTATCAGATCTAGATAAATCAAACCAAAAAATAAATAAGAAAGAGATAAGAGAGGTGAATGAAATCCTAGAAGAATTAGAGTTAATAGACATATGGAGAAAAATAAATAGGGACAAAAAGGAATGCAGCACATGGAACATTCACAAAGATAGACCACATACTAGGGCATAGAAACATGGCAAACAAATGCAAAAAAGCAGAAATAATAAATGCAACATTATCAGATCATAATGCAATAAAAATGGTTATTAGTAAGAATGCATGGAGAGGGAAACCAAAAACTAATTGGAAATTAAATAATAGGATTCTCCAAAATAAATTAGTGAAAGAACAAAATATAGAAACAATAATTTCATTGAAGAAAATGACAATGATGAGACTTCTTACCAAAATCTTTTTTTAATTTTAATTAAGAAAAATTTTCCATGGTTACATGATTTATGTTCTTTCTCCCCTTCTCCCACCCACCTCCCATAGCCAACATGCAATTCCACTGGGTTTTACATGTGTCATTGATCAAGACCTAGTTCCATATTACTGATATTTGCACTAGGGTGATTGTTTGAGAGTCTACATTCCAAATCATATCCCTATCAACCCATGTGATCAAGCAGTTGTCTTTCTTCTGTTTCTACTGCCACAGTTCTTTCTCTGGATGTAAGTAGTATTCTTTCTCACAAGTACTTCAGAAATGTCTTGAATCAAATAAATGATTTTGATTATACTAAATTAAAAAGCTTTTGTACAAACAAAAGCAATGCAACCAAAATCAGAAGGGAAACAACAAATTGGGAAAAAATCTTTATAACAAAAAACTCGGACAGGGATCTAATTACTCAAATATACAAGGAGTTATTGTATAAAAAATCAAGCCATTCCCTAATCGATAAATGGGCAAGAGATATGAATAGGCAATTTTCAGATAAAGAAATAAAAACTATCAATAAACACATGAGAAAGTGTTCTAAATCTCTAATAAGTAGAGAAATGCAAATCAAAACAACACTGAGTTATCACCTCACCCTTAGCAGATTGGCTAAAATGATAGTAGGGGAGAGTAATGAATGCTGGAGGGGATGTGGCCAAATTGGTACATTAATGCATTGCTGGTGGAGTTGTGAACTGATCCAACCATTCCTACCCAGGAGCAATCAATGTTTTTCCAATTGTTTAGATACAGTTTTAATTGTTTGGAAAGTGTTTTGTAGTTGTTTTCCTATAATTCCTGTATTTGTTTTGGTAGATAGATTCCTAAGTATTTTATGTTATCTCGGGTGATTTTAAATGGTGTTTCTCTTTCTACTTCTTGCTGCTGTGATGTGTTGGAAATATATAGAAATGCTGATGATTTATGTGCATTTATTTTGTATCCTGCAACCTTGCTAAAGTTGATGATTATTTCTACAAGCTTCCTAGTTGATTCTCTAGGATTTTTTAAGTAGACCATCATATCATCTGCAAAGAGTGATAGCTTAGTCTCCTCATTGCCTATTTTAATACCCTCAATTTCTTCTTCTCTAATTACAATGGCAAAGGAGAGAGCTTGATTTATTGGTTCCTGCTTCTCTGCAGTCTTGGCTCTGCCTCCCATAAATCCCTTTCAAAGCATCTTTGGAAGATGGCCACAAACTTGTTATAATGTAAGCAAAGATAGGGAAGAAAACAATGCCAAAGCAGGAGAAGGGAGGGAGGTATATAGGAAATAAAATTAAAAAAAAATAAGTTAAGGAAACATAAGACGAAGGGAAAGATGAGAAGATGGAAAAGATGATGAAAGAAGAACATCACAGTTCATGATCATGTAAGCTACATGATTATGGATGATAATTGTGGGTGGCTGAGTTGTAGTGAAGAAATAGATCATTGGTATTGAACTCTTTTTGATTGTGGAAAAAGAGGGACTTGGAAGCCAATAAATTATTGCAACAAGGATCTATACTAGGCAATATAGACTAATGGAGTGATTCTCAAAGAAGAAGATGTTGAATCATAGCAGAAAGGAAATTAATGGTGAAGAGAAAACAAGGATTATGCTTGTTCCTGCTATAGGTCAATGTGATGGAGCATAAGAGAAGGTGCAGTCTGTGTGGGAGAGGATTTTCAGGAATGCAATCTCTTCTGTGTTGTGAGGAAGATTAATTTATTATTAGTGTTGGACGTAACAGGAAGGGCTGGAGGATTCCAAGATGTAATGAAGGAGCGGGAAGTGGGGCTTGGTCTCTGAGAGAGACTCCATTAGTGATTTGGACATAACTGTTGCTAACCCTGGGAGATCTCAGAGTTAGGGAAAAACTGCAACCAGATTCCCTGGGATCCTGAGAGGTGAAGGCTTTCAGCAGTGGACAACAGACCTGCAGAGCAGCACCAAGTGGGGAAGTGGTTTGTGATCTGGTGGACAGCATCGCAAACTCACTCTCCCTACCTGGGTACTTTGGATCACCTGTCCTGATGGAGTTGGCTCTTGCCATCCGGTGACCATCCTTGGATTTACCGTGAGACCCTAATTGAAAGCCACCCTCAGGCCCTTTAGCGGAGCTGACCAAACCTGGCTGGAACCAGGTTTGAAGGAGTTTTCCTTGTGACTTCAGTACTGTTTCTTTGGGCCCTGCCAGGCTTAGGTCAATAGAATAGTGTAGTCAAGTCCTTCCCTTGCCCCTGTGGTTTGCCCTTAGGTTGTAAGTACAGAATCCCTTATTCCTATCCTTTTTATTGTTTCCCTCAATTAAACTGTTATAAACTTTTACCTTTTGCCTGCTGGTTCCATAGACCCTAGCCTAGGAGGGCTGAGTGACTGTTGGGCCTAACTGTCATTCCTGTGACAGTTAACAGCTTGGCAGTAAACCCTGGTCTCCCTATCCTGGTTGGTCCTGTCTCTCCTTCAACCCAGTATGAACCCACAAACCATTTAGATTACATTTTAATAATAATAGTTAACATTCCTGGTGCCTCACCATTACATCTATACAAAAATAGTTTTTGTGAACAGAAGAAAGTATAAGAAAGGAAAGTCTTGATGAGAAGGGAGTAAATTTCTTGTTTTTACTAATTATGGATTTATTTTAAAAATTCATTTAAATTTTTTTTGAGTTCTAAACTTTCCCACTCTTCCTCCACTCATTGAAAAGGCAAGCCACATGATTTCAATATACAAATGAAGTCATGCAAAACATTCTCATATTAGTCATGTTGAAAAACAACCAACCAATAACAACAAAAAGCAAAAAACATAAAAAAGTGAAAAAATTATACATCAATCAGTACACAGAGTTCATCAGATCTCTTTCTAGAGGTGGATAGTATTTTTCATCATGGGTCTTTTGAAATTGTCTTAGATCACTGTCTTGATCAGTATAGCTAAGTCTTTCACAGATAATCATAATTACAATATTGTTGTTATTGTGTACAATGTTTTTCTAGTTCTCATTTCATTTTGCAACAGTTCCTAGGTTTTTCCAATGCTATCCTGCTCATCCTATCTTGTAGCACAATAACATTCCATCACAATCATGTACTACAACTTGTTCAATCTTTCCCCAATTGATAGACATCTCCTCAATTTCTAATTCCTTGCTATTACAAAAAGAAGTATGATAAATATTTTTGTACATATAGGTCCTTTGACCTTTTCTTTGATCTCTTTTGGATAAAGACCTTGTATTGGTATTGCAGGGTCAAAGGGGTATGCACTATTTTATAGCTCTTTAGACACAGTTCCAAATTATTTTCCAGAATGATTGGACCAGTTCACAATTCCAACAATAGTGCATTAGTATGCCTATTTTTCCCCATTTCCTAAGAGAGGAATGTCTTAAAGATAAAACTGGAGATCCAGAGGGGTCAATAGATGGGAAGGGCATAAGAAATGAGGTTAATATGGGTTAGCAGGTGGGCAGTGATAGCAGGACAAGTTATTTTTCTGAATCACAGAGAAAAGGTGAAGAAGATATTCTATTCATAGGATATGGGGAAGTATCAGTTGAATAAGACCATTCGGGGTTCTCTTTCTCAAGACAAAAGGGAGCAGGAGATAGAGGCCAGTAAATACTTTTTCATAAAGTCCATAGGGACTTCATAATTGGTACCATTACCTCATCCCAAAAAGTTGGGGGATGCAAAGTGGATATGCCATATGTGGAGTGTATACTCAGCTCCCAATCAGGCCTATTGATGGAAGATGTGGTCCCTGACAGTGTCCTGGCAACAGGAAGCCTAGTATTTGGATGCTCTGTGGCTATAGAAAGCTGAGTTGCAGTTAAGAGGTTTTTTTCAGACTTACATGAAATAGGACAGAGCAAGTACTGACTCCATGGAAGTAGGTTCTGAGGTAAAGAGGCTTTCAAGTATAATAACTCTTGAGAGTTACTTGGGCTGAAATGTGATGAAAATGATAGAAGTAAATAATTGGCCAAAGAGCAAAGTAATTTTTTCACCAAGGATTTCAGGAGAATATCTCTCAGCAGTATCCAGTATAGCAGTGCCCATGAGCATCCAGTGGAGCATTCAGTGAAGACTGAAAGTCCACAAAAGAAAAATCTATAGCCTAGAAAACACCAGGCATGAAGTATCTCTCTTTGTGTAACCCTTAGTGATATGTTTTCCTTTCCATAGGTATCTATTTATTTGTGACCTCTATGTATATCCACCAATACTATGTGTGGGAGAATGCAACCTAGATTTATAAGGGAAATCTTTTTCTCGCTTTGCACTTAATAAGTGTGTTTGGGAGGAAAAAAGAATAAAACAAAAACAAAAAATAAGAATACATATAAGAGCCTTGGTATTAGTGATAATCCTTATCTACCATAATACTTGGTGGTTATAAAAAAGCTGAGAATCTCCTGTTTTACCATATGAGTCCATGATACAAGACAGAGAAAGCACTGTCTTTACATGAGACAGTGAGTCTCAAAGATTAATCCCTATTATACCAGAAAGGAACCTTGAAGATTGTTTGGCATAGCAGATATTACATTAAGATCAGACAATTATAATCACATTTTAAGAATCTCTAAAATATGGGTGTTCAAATGATCAATCAGCAAAATCACATATTAATAAAAAACAAAAAAGTTTGATAAAATCTGCTAACTTTTTAAAAGCAGTTCCAATAAGATAATATTTTGTCTAAAATGCCTTATATCCTCGGGATGAAAAACTATATTAGTAACTACAATTACAAGTCAAACACATACATATCAAAGTCTATGATTTTTTTTAGTCACAACTTTGATTATTTCCTATAATATCTTTCTGCTAATTAAATCTGAAAAAGTCTTAAATTTGGTTATCTCGCTAGGTCTTAAAGGCTAAATCACATTCTCTTTCCTAAGAGGATACCAAAAAGTTAATATGGAACAGAAAACCCATCTGGGTGAAGAGATACAATCAGATAATATTTTCTTTTGCTTAGGACTATTAAGAACATTAAGAATTATCTATCCTTTGTGAAATGAAAATCAGTTGAAAAGCAATTCAACAACTTTCAAATTAGCATGTACTGAAAATCTATTTGAATCTTAGAAATTTTAGAAATAACTTATTAAGCACTTTCATAAAAATATCAGGAAAACAATATTTGACCATCAAAAGTACAAACATCAATAGATTTGTGTTCTGTGAATCATACTACATTAATAATAAAAAAGCTCAACAAGATACTACATGGTACCTGAAATGAAGGCAGGGACTCCCCATATAGGTGAAAAGGGAGCTTGGAAAGCATATACATTGTCTCCCTCTGAAATGCAATTCAAATCCTCTTCATCAAAGAAAGAACGCTGGAATCCATTGGGGTGCAACTCAACCAAAACCACCTAGAATGAAGAAAGTAATTTCTTTTCATTTTAAAAGCTATACTCAGCACAACAAACAAATTAAGAAATGACAACATAAGACCTTAGTACAGTAATTCACCATCTTTCAAAATCAAGGGATAATAGGTGCCCTCAATTTCTCTGAGTATCTCATTGATTAGCCAAATATGATTTTCACCTTTCTTGTTTCATAGAATAACTCTTTCCAGTCCTAAAATGAGTCACAGAAATACATAAAAAACAAGCAAACAAACATGTAAACATGTTTCAAAACAATGCTGTTTTAAGATGGCGGCAGAGTAAAAAGTAACTGCTGGACCTCTCCTAACCCACGCATATAGGACTCCTCATGAAGACATAAAAACAAATTCAGAGGAAAGAAAGGACCCCACAACAGGGCGCAGCATTGAAGGTATGTGGAATCGGGGCATTTCCATTCTATAAAGGGTGTGAAACAGCTCTCACGAAAACACGAGCGGAGCAACCCCCTCCACCATCCCACACCACTTACAGCGCTAAAGCCAGTGCACGAGTCAGAGCAAGTTTGGGGCACCCATTAAGTCATTGGCAGCTTACCGGGGCGTGTTCCTGAGAGCAGCAAGACTAAAGACCCCCCCAAGAGGCTAAAGAACTCACGGATTCTGAACACAGAACCTGAGCCCAGGTGCAGGTGAAGGGGCTGACACAGGGGCGGACTAAGGCGTGGACTAAGGCGCAGACGAAGAGGCTGATTCTGAGTGCAGGACCGTGAGTGGGGACCCAGGGCAGAGAGGTGCTTGACTGTGGAAGCAGCTCCCTGAGACTGCTAAAGGAGCTTCAGGCAGAAGAACAAGCAAGGAGACCACCAGGAGGCTTGTCCCAGAACAACTAGACCTGAGATCTCAGGAGTCTAAAGAGCACAGACAGATCCTAGGCGCAAGCATAAAGCTGAGAGGGAACTCAGCTTACAATGGCAAGCCACAATCATTAGGAAAACCAGAAGAGAAAGATGAAGAATAAACAACCTTTAACACTTGACAACTTTTACACAGAAAAAATCCAGACAATAGAGGAAACAGTAGAGGAGAACAAACAATCCAAACCTTCCCAAAACAATGAAAATGGGTCACAAGGTCTTGAAGAGTTCAAATCTGAGATCATGAGAAAGATGGAAGAGATCTGGCAAGAAAATAACAGTTTAAAAGGCAGAATTTCATAGTTGGAAAGTGAGGCAAGTGAACCAAAGACCAGAAATGAAAGATCGAAAAGGAAAACGAAAAGATTGTAGCCGAAAACCAGTCTCTAAAGCTAGAATTGGGCAATTAGAAAAAGATGCCCCCAAATCAAAAGAATTAATAAGCAAATTGGAGACAAAAATCAAACAGCTAGAAAACAGGTCAGACCAAACTGAAAAGGAAAATCAAAAGCTTATAGCAGAAAACCAGTCTCTAAAGACAAGAATTGGGCAAGTAGAAGCCAATGACCTATCAAGACGGCAAGAGCAAATAAAACAAAGTCAAAAGACTGATAAAATAGAAGGAAACATGAAATATCTCAATGAGAAACAGACAGATCAAGAAAACAGGTCTAGAAGAGACAATCTGAAAATCACTGGTCTTCCTGAAAAAGCAGAAATTAATAGAAATTTGGAATCCATACTAAAAGAAATTATTGAGCAAAATTGCCCTGAAGTTCTGCAAGAGAGCAATATAGACATTGAAAGGATCGATAGATCACCCTCTACGCTAGACCCTGAAAAGACAACCCCGAGGAATATAATAGCCAAATTCAAGAGCTTCCAAGTAAAAGAAAAAAATTTTACAAGAAGCCAGAAAGAGACAATTCAAATATCAAGGAGCACCAATCAGGATCACACAGGATCCGGCAGCCTCCACACTAAAAGAACGCAAGGCTTGGAATATGATATTCAGAAAGGCAAGAGAACTGGGTTTACAACCAAGGATCACGTACCCATCAAAACTGACTATATTCTTCCAGGGGAAAGTTTGGGCATTCAACAAGACAGAAAATTTCCAAGCATTTGCACGGAAAAGACCAGGACTAAATGGAAAGTTCGATATCCAACCACAAAAATCAAGAGAAACATGAAAAGGTAAATAAGAAACAGAAGGGAAAGTAAGAAAACTCATATTTTTTAAATTTGCCTCTTTAAGGGCTTCAATAAGATCTAATTATTGGAACTCCTATGTGGAGAAATTTTACGTGTAATTCTCTGTAATGAACTCTATTCACCATTATAGAATAACATTCACTATTATAATAATTAGAAGAATTATTCATAGGGAGAGGTTGGAATACTAAATGGTCTAAGATGATATGGGGGATGGGAAAGAGGGGAGTGAATAGTGGAGGACACCAAAAGAATCTTGAAGGAATAAGAAAAATATGATATTCTATTACACACAAAGAGGGCATGAGAAGGGGAAGGGATGAATACTATTATAAGAAGGAGAGGAAGAGAGCATTAAGAGGTAATATTTAAACCTTACTCTCAGCATAATCAACACGGAGAGGGAAGAGTAGCTATATTATCCATTGGGAAATAAAACTCTATCTAACCCTACTGAGAAAGTCAGAAGGGATAAACCAAGGGGAGCAGGGGAATGGGGAGGTCAAAAAAGGGAGGGGAGAAGAAGGGGAAGGGAATTCGTTAGGCCTTAAAAATAAAAAGACGAGAATAATAAGAGAGGGGGTAAAAAGGGAAGTAAATCAAGGGAGGGGACAAGGGTTACTGGCTTAAAGCAAACCACTGGTTTAAAAGGAAATAGTGTAAGAATAAGGGATAGAATTAGGGGAGGACACCAAAATGTCGGCGAATACACAACTGATAATTATAACTCTGAACGTAAATGGGATGAACTCACCCATTAAACAGAAGCAAATAGCAGAGTGGATTAGAAACCGAAATCCTACCATATGTTCTCTACAAGAAACACATATGAGGCAGGTGGACATACACAAGTTTAAAATAAAGGGCTTCAGCAAAATCTTTTGGGCTTCAAATGAGAAAAAAAAGGCAGGAGTGGCAATCATGATTTCTGATAAAGCCAAAGTAAAAACAAATATGATTAAAAAAGACAGGGAAGGTAATTACATCCTGATAAAAGGCAGTATAGACAATGGGGAAATAACACTGCTCAATATGTATGCACCAAAAGGCATAGCAACCAAATTTGTAAAGGAGAAATTGGTAGAGTTCAAGAAGGAAATAGATAGTAAAACCATACTAGTGGGAGATCTAAATATTCCTCTTTCAGATCTAGATAAATCAAACCAAAAAATAAATAAGAAAGAGGTAAGAGAGGTGAATGAAGCCCTAGAAAAATTAGATTTAATAGATATGTGGAGAAAAATAAATAGGGACAAAAAGGAATACACCTTCTTTTCAGCTGCACATGGTACATTCACAAAGATTGACCATGTAATAGGGCATAGAAACACTGCAAATAAATGCAAAAGAGCAGAAATAATAAATGAAACTTTCTCAGATCATAATGCAATAAAAATAATAATTAGTAAGGGCACCTGGACAGGAAAATCAAAAATTAATTGGAAATTAAATAATATGATTCTCCAAAACCAGCTAGTCAAAGAAAAAATCATAGAAACAATAAAAAATTTCATTGAAGAGAATGACAATGATGAGACATCTTACCAAACTCTGTAGGATGCAGCCAAGGCAGTACTCAGGGGGAAATTTATATTCTTGAGTGCATACATTAACAAATTAGGGAGGGCAGAGATTAATGAATTGGGCATGCAACTTAAAAAATTAGAAAGCAAGCAAATTAAAAATCCCCAGATGAAAACTAAATTAGAAATACTAAAAACCAAGGGAGAAATTAATAAAATCGAAAGTAAAAGAACTATTGAATTTATAAGACTAGAAGCTGGTATTTTGAAAAAACAGGTAAAATAGACAAAGTACTAGTCAATCTAATAAAAAAAAGGAAAGAAGTAAACCAAATTGACAGTATCAAAGATAAAAAGGGGGACCTCACCTCTAATGAAGGGAAAATTAAGGCAATCATTAAAAACTATTTCATGCAATTATATGGCAATAAATGTAGCAATCTAAGAGATATGGATGAATATTTACAAAAATATAAATTGCCTAGATTAACAGCAGAAGAAATAGAATACCTAAATAATCCCATATCAGAAAAAGAAATTGAACAAGCCATTAAAGAACTCCCTAAGAAAAAAATCGCCAGGGCCTGATGGATTCACAAGTGAATTCTATCAGACATTCAAAGAACAACTAATCCCAATACTACAAAAATTATTTGATATAATAAGCAAAGAAGGAGTCCTACCAAATTCCTTTTATGACACAAATATGGTACTGATTCCAAAGCCAGGTAGACTAAAAACAGAGAAAGAAAACTACAGACCAATCTCCCTAATGAACATAGATGCAAAAATCTTAAATAGAATACTAGCAAAAAGACTCCAGGTTCCGGGTTAAGATGGCGGCAGAGTAAGAAGCAGCTCTTAACCTCTCCTGACGGAAACACACAAAACTCCTCAAGGGGACATAAAAACAAGTCCAGACGAACAGAGGAACCCCCACAACAGGGCACAGCGTGGAAGGTATGTGGAATCGAGGCATTTCCATGCTATAAAGGGGTGAAACAGCCCTCATGAAATCGCGGGCTGAGCAACCACTCCACCCCAACCCCCTCCACACACATCTATAGCGCCGAAGCCAGCTAAAAAGAAATAGAGCAAGTTTGGGGCACCCATCGAGTCACTGGCAGCTCCAGGGCCTGTTCCTGAGAGCAGCAAGACTTAGGACCCCATTAAGCCAAAAACCGCAGGCGAAATCTGAGCGCGGGAGCAGGACGCAGGGCTCAGAGCGCAGGCTGAGAACTCAGGCACTGCGGAGGCGTGGGTGGAGGCAGACAACAAAAAGAGGGGGAAAAATAAGGGAGGGGGTAGAAAGGGAAGTTAATCAAGGGAGGGGATAAGGGATAGAGGCTCAATAGCAAACCACTGGTTTAAAAGGAAAAAAGTATAAGGAAAAAAGGGGGTAGGAAGAGGGGAGGATTTGAAAATGTCAGCAAATGCACAACTGATGATTATAACTCTGAATGTGAATGGGATGAACTCGCTCATAAAACGGAAGCAAATAGCAGAGTGGATTAGAAACCAAAATCCCACCAAATGTTGTCTACAAGAAACACATATGAGGCGGGTGGACATACACAAGTTTAAGGTTCAGGGTTTGAGCAAAATCTTTTGGGCGTCAAATGAGAAAAAGAAGGCAGGAGTGGCTATTATGATTTCTGACAAAGCCAAAGTAAAAATAGATATGATTAAAAAAGACAGGGAAGGTCATTACATCCTGATTAAAGGCAGTATAAACAATGAGGAAATAACACTGCTCAATATGTATGCACCAAGTGGCATAGCACCCAAATTCATAAAGGAGAAACTGGCAGAGCTCAAGAAGGAAATAGATAGTAAAACCATACTAGTGGGAGATCTAAATATTCCTCTGTCAGATCTAGATAAATCAAACCGAAAAATAAATAAGAAAGAGGTAAGAGAGGTGAATGAAGTCCTAGAAAAATTAGATCTAATTGATATGTGGAGAAAAATAAATAGGGACAAAAAGGAATACACCTTCTTTTCAGCTGCACATGGCACATTCACAAAGATTGACCATGTTATAGGGCATAGAATCATTGCAAACAAATGCAAAAGAGCAGAAATAATAAATGTAACCTTCTCAGATCATAATGCAATAAAAATAATAATTAGTGAGGGCACTTGGACAGGAAAATCAAAAACTAATTGGAAATTAAATAATATGATTCTTCAAAACCAATTTGTCAAAGAAGGAATCATAGAAACAATCAACAATTTCATTGAAGAAAATGACAATGATGAGACATCCTACCAAAATCTGTGGGATGCAGCCAAGGCAGTACTCAGGGGGAAATTTATATCCTTGAGTGCATATATTAACAAATTAAGGAGGGCAGAGATCAATGAATTGGGCATGCAACTCAAAAAATTAGAAAGTGAGCAAATTAAAAATCCCCAGATGTAAACTAAATTAGAAATACTAAAAACCAAGGGAGAAATTAATAAAATCTAAAGTAAAAGAACTATTGAATTAATAAATAAGAATAGAAGCTGGTACTTTGAAAAAACAGATAAAATAGACAAAGTACTGGTCAATCTAATAAAAAAAAGGAAAGAAGAAAACCAAATTGATAGTATCAAAGATGAAAAGGGAGACCTCACCTCTAATGAAGGGGAAATTAAGTGAATCATTAAAAACTATTTTGCCCAATTATATGGCAATAAATATAAAAATTTAGGAGATATGGACGAATATTTACAAAAATATAAACTGCCTAGATTAACAGCAGAAGAAATAGAATACCTAAATAATCCCATATCAGAAAAAGAAATTGAACAAGCCATTAAAGAACTCCCTAAGAAAAAATCGCCAGGGCCTGATGGATTCACAAGTGAATTCTATCAGACATTCAAAGAACAACTAATCCCAATACTACACAAATTATTTGATATGATGAGCAAAGAAGGAGTCCTACCAAATTCCTTTTATGACACAAATATGGTACTGATTCCAAAGCCAGGGAGATCAAAAACAGAGAAAGAAAACTACAGACCAATCTCCCTAATGAACATAGATGCAAAAATCTTAAATAGAATACTAGCAAAGAGACTCCAGCAAGTAATTAAGAATATCATTCACCATGATCAGGTGGGATTTATACCAGGAATGCAAGGTTGGTTCAACATTAGGAAAACCATCCACATAATTGACCATATCAACAGTCTAAGAAACAAAAATCACATGATCATTTCAATAGATGCTGAAAAAGCCTTTGACAAAATACAGCATCCATTCCTATTGAAAACACTGAAAAGTATAGGAATAGAAGGACCTTTCCTAAAAATAATAAACAGTATATACCTAAAACCATCAACAAACATCATATGCAATGGGGATAAATTAGAAGCCTTCCCAATAAGATCAGGAGTAAAACAAGGATGCCCATTGTCACCTCTATTATTTAACATTGTACTAGAAACACTAGCAGTTGCAATTAGAGAAGAAAAAGAAATTGAAGGTATCAAAGTGGGCAAGGAGGAGACTAAGCTATCACTCTTTGCAGATGATATGATGGTCTACTTAAAAAATCCTGGAGAATCAACTAAGAAGTTTGTAGAAATAATTAACAACTTTTTGCAGGTTACAAAATAAATGCACATAAATCATCAGCATTTCTATACATTT
>NC_058133.1:248132368-248133364 GCF_016433145.1 Gracilinanus agilis | reverse complement strand
CGAGCTAACATAATAAAAATGACAATTCTACCCAAATTAATTTACCTATTTAGTGCCATACCTATTAAGCTACCAAAAAACTTCTTTACTGAATTAGAAAAAACTATAACCAATTTCATTTGGAATAACAAAAGATCAAGAATATCAAGGGAAATAATGAAAAAAAATGTGAAGGAAGGGGGCCTAGCAGTACCAGATATTAAACTATACTATAAAGCAGCAGTCATCAAAACAATATGGTACTGGCTAAGAGACAGAAGGGAGGATCAATGGAATAGACTTGGGGTAAATGACATCAGCAAGACAGTGTATGATAAACCCAAAGAGCCCAACTTTGGGGACATGAATCCACTATTTGACAAAAACTGCTGGGAAATTTGGAAAACAATATGGGAGAGATTAGGCCTAGATCAACATCTCACACCCTACACCAAGATAAATTCAGAATGGGTGAACGACTTGAATATAAAGAGGGAAACTAAATAAGTTAAGTGAACACAGAATAGTATACTTGTCAGATCTCTGGGAAAGGAAAGACTTTAAAACCAAGCAAGAGTTAGAGAAAATTACAAAATGTAAATTAAATGGTTTTGATTATATTAAACTAAAAAGCTTTTGTACTAACAAAAACAATGTAGTCAAAATCAGGAGGGAAACAACATATTGGGAAAAAATCTTTATAACGAAAAACTCTGACAGGGGTCTAATTACTCAAATATACAAGGAGTTAAAGCAATTGTATAAAAAATCAAGCCATTCCCCAATTGATAAATGGGCAAGAGACATGAATAGGCAATTTTCAGGTAAAGAAATCAAAAGTATCAATAAGCACATGAGAAAGTGTTCCAAATCTCTAATAATTAGAGAAATGCAAATCAAAACAACTCTGAGGTATCACCTCACACCTAGCAGATTGGCTAAAATGAAAGAAGGGGAGAGTAATGAATGTTGGAGGGGATGTGGCAAAATTGGGACATTAATGCATTGCTGGTGGAG